>NW_027461647.1:0-171274 GCF_050947455.1 Rhinoderma darwinii
AGGCACATTCAGCTTAGAATGGCCATTGACATTAAATGCTTTAATCCATAGTCCTTTTTAATCGATTGTGAAACAAAATCTAAACGACATAATAAAAAGTCAACCGCACCACGGATTCCCAGCCAGTCTCCCACACTGGTACTAGCGAGGCCTTAAGCTGTGTAACTTCTGCGATCTGACGAGAGCAGGCACATTTAGCTTAGAATGGCCATTGACATTAAAAGCCTTAATCCATAGTCCTATTTAATCTATTGTGAAACAAAATCGAAACAACATAATAAAAAGTCAACCACACCACGGATTCCCAGACAGTCTCCCACACTGGAACTAGCGAGGCCTTAGGCTGTGTAACTTCTGCGATCTGACGAGAGAAGGGGCATTCAGCTTAGAATGGCCATTGAAATTAAATGCTTTAATCCATAGTCCTTTTTAATCGATTGTGAAACAAAATCTAAACGACATAATAAAAAGTCAACCGCACCACGGATTCCCAGACAGTCTCCCACACTAGTACTAGCGAGGCGTTAAGCTATGTAACTTCTGCGATTTGACGAGAGCAGGCACACTCAGCTTAGAATGGCCATTGACTTTAAAAGCCTTAATCCATAGTCCTATTTAATCTATTGTGAAACAAAATCTAAACAACATAATAAAAAGTCAACCGCACCACGGATTCCCAGACAGTCTCCCACACTCGTACTAGCGAGGCCTTAAGCTGTGTAACTTCTGCGATCTGACGAGAGCAGGGACATTCAGCTTAGAATGGCCATTGACATCAAATTCTTTAATCCATAGTCCTTTTTAATCGATTGTGAAACAAAATCTAAACGACATAATAAAAAGTCAACTGCACCACGGATTCCCAGACAGTCTCCCACACTGGTACTAGCGAGGCCTTAAGCTCTGTAACTTCTGCGATCTGACGAGAGCAGGCACATTCAGCTTAGAATGGCCATTGACATTAAAAGCCTTAATCCATAGTCCTTTTTAATCGATTGTGAAACAAAATCTAAACGACATAATAAAAATTCAACCGCACCACGGATTCCCAGACAGTCTCCCACACTGGTACTAGTGAGGCCTTAAGCTGTGTAACTTCTGCGATCTGACGAGAGCAGGGACATTCAGCTTAGAATGGCCATTGACATTAAATGCTTTAATCCATAGTCCTTTTTAATCGATTGTGAAACAAAATCGAAACAACATAATAAAAAGTCAACCGCTCCACGGATTCCCAGACAGTCTCCCACACTGGTACTAGCGAGGCCTTAGGCTGTGTAACTTCTGCGATCTGACGAGAGCAGGGGCATTCAGCTTAGAATGGCCATTGACATTAAATGCTTTAATCCATAGTCCTTTTTAATCGATTGTGAAACAAAATCTAAACGACATAATAAAAAGTCAACCGCACCACGAATTCCCAGACAGTCTCCCACACTGGTACTAGCGAGGGCTTAAGCTGTGTAACTTCTGCGATCTGACGAGAGCAGGCACATTCAGCTTAGAATGGCCATTGACATTAAATGCTTTAATCCATAGTCATTTTTAATCGATTGTGAAACAAAATCTAAACGACATAATAAAAAGTCAACTGCACCACGGATTCCCAGACAGTCTCCCACACTGGTACTAGCGAGGCCTTAAGCTGTGTAATTTCTGCGTTTTGACAAGAGCAGGCACATTCAGTTTAGAACGACCATTGACTTTAAATGCTTTAATCCATAGTCCTATTTAATCTATTGTGAAACAAAATCTAAACAACATAATAAAAAGTCAAGTGCACCACGGATTCCCAGACAGTCTCCCACACTGGTACTAGCGAGGCCTTAAGCTGTGTAACTTCTGCGTTCTGACGAGAGCAGGCACATTCAGCTTAGAATGGCCATTGACGTTAAATGCTTTAATCCATAGTCCTTTTTAATCGATTGTGAAACAAAATCTAAACGACATAATAAAAAGTAAACCGCACCACGGATTCCCAGACAGTCTCCCACACTGGTACTAGCAAGGCCTTAAGCTGTGTAACTTCTGCGATCTGACGAGAGCCGGCACATTCAGCTTAGAATGGCCATTGACATTAAAAGCCTTAATCCATAGTCCTATTTAATCTATTGTGAAACAAAATCTAAACAACATAATAAAAAGTCAACCGCACCACGGATTCCCAGACAGTCTCCCACACTCGTACAAGCGAGGCCTTAAGCTGTGTAACTTCTGCGATCTGACGAGAGCAGGGACATTCAGCTTAGAATGGCCATTGACATTAAATGCTTTAATCCATAGTCCTTTTTAATCGATTGTGAAACAAAATCTAAACGACATAATAAAATTCAACTGCACCACGTATTCCCAGACAGTCTCCCACACTGGTACTAGCGAGGCATTAAGCTGTGTAACTTCTGCGTTCTGACGAGAGCAGGCACATTCAGCTTAGAATTGCCATTGACGTTAAATGTTTTAATCCATAGTCCTATTTAATCTATTGTGAAACAAAATCTAAACGACATAATAAAAAGTCAACCGCACCACGGATTCCCAGACAGTCTCCCACACTGGTACTAGCGAGGCCTTAAGCTGTGTAACTTCTGCAATCTGACGAGAGCAGGCACATTCAGCTTAGAATGGCCATTGACGTTAAATGCTTTAATCCATAGTCCTATTTAATCTATTGTGAAACAAAATCTAAACGACATAATAAAAAGGCCACCGCACCACGGATTCCCAGACAGTCTCCCACACTGGTACTAGCGAGGCGTTAAGCTGTGTAACTTCTGCGATCTAACGAGAGCAGGCACATTCAGCTTAGAATGGCCATTGACATTAAATGCTTTAATCCATAGTCCTTTTTAATCGATTGTGAAACAAAATCTAAACGACATAATAAAAAGTCAACCGCACCACGAATTCCCAGACAGTCTCCCACACTGGTACTAGCGAGGCCTTAAGCTGTGTAACTTCTGCGATCTGACGAGAGCAGGGACATTCAGCTTAGAATGGCCATTGACATTAAAGCCTTAATCCATAGTCCTATTTAATCTACTGTGAAACAAAATCTAAATAACATAATAAAAAGTCAACCACACCACGGATTCCCAGACAGTCTCCCACACTTGTACTAGCGAGGCCTTAAGCTGTGTAACTTCTGCGATCTGACGAGAGTAGGCACATTCAGCTTAGAATGGCCATTGACGTTAAGTGCTTTAATCCATAGTCCTATTTAATCTATTGTGAAACAAAATCTAAACGACATAATAAAAAGTCAGCCGCACCACGGATTCCCAGACAGTCTCCCACACTGGTACTAGCGAGGCCTTAAGCTGTGTAACTTCTGTGATCTGACGAGAGCAGGCACATTCAGCTTAGAATGGCCATTGACATTAAATGCTTTAATCCATAGTCCTTTTTAATCGATTGTGAAACAAAATCTAAACGACATAATAAAAAGTCAACCGCACCACGGATTCCCAGACAGTCTCCCACACTGGTACTAGCGAGGCCTTAAGCTGTGTAATTTCTGCGTTCTGACGAGAGCAGGCACATTCAGCTTAGAATGGCCATTGACGTTAAATGCTTTAATCCATAGTCCTATTTAATCTATTGTGAAACAAAATCTAAACGACATAATAAAAAGTCAACCGCACCACGGATTCCCAAACAGTCTCCCACACTGGTACTAGCGAGGCCTTAAGCTGTGTAACTTCTGCGATCTGACGAGAGCAGGCACATTCAGCTTAGAATGGCCATTGACATTAAATGCTTTAATCCATAGTCCTTTTTAATCGATTGTGAAACAAAATCTAAACGACATAATAAAAAGGCAAGCGCACCACAGATTCCCAGACAGTCTCCCACACTGGTACTAGCGAGGCCTTAAGCTGTGTAACTTCTGCGTTCTGACGAGAGCAGGCACATTCAGCTTAGAATGGCCATTGACGTTAAATGCTTTAATCCATAGTCCTTTTTAATCGATTGTGAAACAAAATCGAAACAACATAATAAAAAGTCAACCGCACCACGGATTCCCAGACAGTCTCCCACACTGGTACTAGCGAGGCCTTAGGCTGTGTAACTTCTGCGATCTGACGAGAGCAGGGGCATTCAGCTTAGAATGGCCATTGACATTAAATGCTTTAATCCATAGTCCTTTTTAATCGATTGTGAAACAAAATCTAAACGACATAATAAAAATTCAACGCACCACGGATTCCCAGACAGTCTCCCACACTGGTACTAGCGAGGCCTTAAGCTGTGTAACTTCTGCGATCTAACGAGAGCAGGCACACTCAGCTTAGAATGGCCATTGACATTAAAAGCCTTAATCCATAGTCCTATTTAATCTATTGTGAAACAAAATCTAAACAACATAATAAAAAGTCAACCGCACCACGGATTCCCAGACAGTCTCCCACACTCGTACTAGCAAGGCCTTAAGCTGTGTAACTTCTGCGATCTGACGAGAGCAGGGACATTCAGCTTAGAATGGCCATTGACGTTAAATGCTTTAATCCATAGTCCTATTTAATCTATTGTGAAACAAAATCTAAACGACATAATAAAAAGGCAACCGCACCACGGATTCCCAGACAGTCTCCCACACTCATACTAGCGAGGCCTTAAGCTGTGTAACTTCTGCGATCTAACGAGAGCAGGCACATTCAGCTTAGAATGGCCATTGACATTAAATGCTTTAATCCATAGTCCTTTTTAATCGATTGTGAAACAAAATCTAAACGACATAATAAAAATTCAACCGCACCACGTATTCCCAGACAGTCTCCCACACTGGTACTAGCGAGGTCTTAAGCTGTGTAACTTCTGCGATCTGACGAGAGCAGGAACATTTAGCTTAGAATGGCCATTGACATTAAAAGCCTTAATCCATAGTCCTATTTAATCTATTGTGAAACAAAATCTAAACAACATAATAAAAAGTCAACCGCACCACGGATTCCCAGACAGTCTCCCACACTCGTACAATCGAGGCCTTAAGCTGTGTAACTTCTGCGATCTGACGAGAGCAGTGACATTCAGCTTAGAATGGCCATTGACATTAAATGCTTTAATCCATAGTCCTTTTTAATCGATTGTGAAACAAAATCTAAACGACATAATAAAAATTCAACCGCACCACGTATTCCCAGACAGTCTCCCACACTGGTACTAGCGAGGCATTAAGCTGTGTAACTTCTGCGATCTGACGAGAGCAGGGACATTCAGCTTAGAATGGCCATTAACATTACAGCCTTAATCCATAGTCCTATTTAATCTACTGTGAAACAAAATCTAAACAACATAATAAAAAGTCAACCACACCACGGATTCCCAGACAGTCTCCCACACTGGTACTAGCGAGGCCTTAAGCTGTGTAACTTCTGCGATCTGACGAGAGGAGGCACATTCAGCTTAGAATGGCCATTGACGTTAAATGCTTTAATCCATAGTCCTATTTAATCTATTATGAAACAAAATCTAAACGACATAATAAAAATTCAACCGCACCACGGGTTCCCAGATATTCTCCCACACTGGTACTAGCGAGGCCTTAAGCTGTGTAACTTCTGCGATCTGACGAGAGAAGGCACATTCAGCTTAGAATGGCCATTGACATTAAATGCTTTAATCCATAGTCCTATTTAATCTATTGTGAAACAAAATATAAACGACATAATAAAAATTCAACCGCACCACGGATTCCCAAACAGTCTCCCACTCTGTTACTAGCGAGGCCTTAAGCTGTGTAACTTCTGCAATCTAACGAGAGCAGGCACATTCAGCTTAGAATGGCCATTGACATTAAAAACTTTAATCCATAGTCCTTTTTAATCGATTGTGAAACAAAATCTAAACGACATAATAAAAAGTCAACCGCACCACGGATTCCCAGACAGTCTCCCACACTGGTACTAGCGAGGCCTTAAGCTGTGTAACTTCTGCAATCTGACGAGAGCAGGCACATTCAGCTTAGAATGGCCATTGACGTTAAATGCTTTAATCCATAGTCCTATTTAATCTATTGTGAAACAAAATCTAAACGACATAATAAAAAGTCAACCGCACCACGGATTCCCAGACAGTCTCCCACACTGGTACTAGCGAGGCCTTAAGCTGTGTAACTTCTGCGATCTGACGAGCGCAGGCACATTCAGCTTAGAATGGCCATTGACGTTAAATGCTTTAATCCATAGTCCTATTTAATCTATTGTGAAACAAAATCTAAACGACATAATAAAAAGGCAACCGCACCACGGATTCCCAGACAGTCTCCCACACTGGTACTAGCGAGGCCTTAAGCTGTGTAACTTCTGCGATCTGACGAGAGCAGGGACATTCAGCTTAGAATGGCCATTGACATTAAATGCTTTAATCCATAGTCCTTTTTAATCGATTGTGAAACAAAATCTAAACGACATAATAAAAAGTCAACCGCACCACGGATTCCCAGCCAGTCTCCCACACTGGTACTAGCGAGGCCTTAAGCTGTGTAACTTCTGCGATCTGACGAGCGCAGGCAGATTCAGCTTAGAATGGCCATTGACGTTAAATGCTTTAATCCATAGTCCTATTTAATCTATTGTGAAACAAAATCTAAACGACATAATAAAAATTCAGCCGCACCACGGATTCCCAGACAGTCTCCCACACTGGTACTAGCGAGGCCTTAAGCTGTGTAACTTCTGTGATTTGACGAGCTCAGGCACATTCAGCTTAGAATGGCCATTGACGTTAAATGCTTTAATCCATAGTCCTATTTAATCTATTGTGAAACAAAATCTAAACGACATAATAAAAAGTCAACCGCACCACGGATTCCCAGACAGTCTCCCACACTGGTACTAGCGAGGCGTTAAGCTGTGTAACTTCTGCGATCTAACGAGAGCAGGCACATTCAGCTTAGAATGGCCATTGACATTAAATGCTTTAATCCATAGTCCTTTTTAATCGATTGTGAAACAAAATCTAAACGACATAATAAAAAGTCAACCGCACCACGGATTCCCAGACAGTCTCCCACACTGGTACTAGCGAGGCCTTAAGCTGTGTAACTTCTGCGATCTGACAAGAGCAGGCACATTCAGCTTAGAATGGCCATTTACATTATAAGCCTTAATCCATAGTCCTATTTAATCTATTGTGAAACAAAATCTAAACAACATAATAAAAAGGCAGCCGCACCACGGATTCCCAGACAGTCTCCCACACTCGTACTAGCGAGGCCTTAAGTTGTGTAACTTCTGCGATCTGACGAGAGCAGGGACATTCACCTTAGAATGGCCATTGACATTAAATGCTTTAATCCATAGTCCTTTTTAATCGATTGTGAAACAAAATCTAAACGACATAATAAAAATGCAACCGCACCACGGATTCCCAGACAGTCTCCCACACTGGTACTAGCGAGGCCTTAAGCTGTGTAACTTCTGCGATCTGACGAGAGCAGGCACATTCAGCTTAGAATGGCCATTGACGTTAAATGCTTTAATCCATAGTCCTATTTAATCTATTGTGAAACAAAATCTAAATGACATAATAAAAAGTCAACCGCACCACGGATTCCCAGACAGTCTCCCACACTGGTACTAGCGAGGCGTTAAGCTGTGTAATTTCTGCGTTCTGACGAGAGCAGGCACATTCAGCTTAGAATGGCCATTTACTTTAAACGCTTTAATCCATAGTCCTATTTAATCTATTGTGAAACAAAATCTAAACGACATAATAAAAAGTCAACCGCACCACGGATTCCCAGACAGTCTCCCACACTGGTACTAGCGAGGCCTTAAGCTGTGTAACTTCTGCGATCTGACGAGAGCAGGCACATTCAGCTTAGAATGGCCATTGACATTAACCCCTTCCCGCTCCTTGACGTACTATTACGTCATGGCAGCTGTATCGTTCGCGCTCCATGCCGTAATAGTACGTCTCGGGAGTAACGGCCGTTTCGGCCGTCCTCCCGACACATACAGGAGCTGTGACGCTGCTGTCTTGTTCAGCAGCTGTCACAGCTCCTACAGCGGGGACCGATCGCTGTGTCCCCGCTGATTAACCCCTTAAAAGCCGCGTTCTATAGAGATCGCGGCTTTTTAGGGGTTAAGCTGCCATCGCCGGCCTGCTACGCGATAGCGGCCGGCGATGGTGACTATGGCAACCGGACACCAAACAATGGCGTCCGGCTATGCCATAGACGGAAGCCTAGTGGGTCCTGACAACGTCAGGACCCACTATGCTTGCTGTCAGTGAGTAGCTGACAGTTCTAATACACTGCACTACGCATGTAGTGCAGTGTATTAGAATAGCGATCAGGGCCTCCTGCCCTCATGTCCCCTAGTGGGACAAAGTAATAAAGTAAAAAAAAAGTTAAAAAAAGATGTGTAAAAATAAGAAAATAAAAGTTTTAAAAGTAATAAAAGTAAAAGTCCCACTTTTTCCCTTATCAGGCCTTTATTATTAATAAAAATATATAAACAAACAAATAAAATATACATAATTGGTATCGCCGCGTCCGTAACGGCCTGAACTACAAAATTATTTTGTTATTTATCCCGCACGGTGAACGCCGTAAAAAAAAATATTAATAAACCGTACCACAATCACAATTGTTTGGTCACTTCACCTCCCAAAAAATGGAATAAAAAGAGATCAAAAAGTCGCATGTACCTAAAAATGGTACTGATGGAAAATACAGTTCGTTACGCAAAAAATAAGTCCTCGCACGGCTTTATTGATTGAAAAATAAAAACGTTATGGCTCTTAGAATAAGGTAACACAAAAAGTGAATGATTGTTTACAAAACGTATTTTATTGTGCAAACGCCATAAGACATAAAAAAAAACTATAAACATCTGGTATCGCCGTGATCGTATCGCCCCGCAGAATAAAGTTAATATATCATTTATAGCGCACGGTGAACGCTGTAAAAAAAAAAGTATACAAAAACAATAGTAGAATTGCTGTTTATTAGTCACCACGCCACCTAAAAATGGAATAAAAACTGATCAAAAAGCCGCATGCACCCCAAGAAAACTACAATGGATTCCTCAAGGGGTCTAGTTTCCAAATTGGGGTCACTTTTGGGGGGTTTCCAATGTTTTGGCACCACAAGACCTCTTCAAACCGGACATGGTGCCTAATAAAAAAGAGGGCTCAAAATCCGCTAGGTGCTCCTTTGCTTCGGAGGCCGGTGCTTCAGTCCATTACCGCCCGAGGGCAACATGTGGGATATTTCTCTAAACTGCAGAATCTGGGCAATAAGTATTGAGTTGCGTTTCTCTGATAAATCCTTTTGTGTTATAAAAAAAATTGTATAAAAAGAGTAAATTTCACCTCTACTTTGCTCTAAATTTCTGTGAAACACCTAAAGGGTTCATAAACTTTCTAAATGCTGTTGTGAATACTTTGAGGGGTCTAGTTTCTAAAATGGGGTGTTTGATAGGGGTTTCTAATATATGGGCCCCTCAAAGCAACTTCAGAAATGAACTGGAACCTAAAAAAATAAATAAATGAGGCAATACTTCGCTTCTTACATTATACTGATAATGAGCCGTGCCCACTCCGAGATGACCCCAGTTTTGACCGTTTGTATAAACGGAGACCCCTATTAGACCGTTCCAGTGCCCGGTTTTCCCAAGCATACACCCCCGAGAAGTGTTTTTCTATTGATGAGTCCCTGGTACATTTTAAAGGGAGGGTTCAATTCCGCGAGTACCTGCCGGGTAAGAGGGCAAGGTATGGCGTGAAGATGTATAAGCTGCGAGAGTGCATCAGGGTATACCTACAGGTTTAGGATATATGAAGGAAAGGCCACCCCCAAACCAGACTGCATCCTGGACTACAATAGGTACATGGGAGGGATGGACTTGTCAAATCAAGTCCTGAAGCCCTACAGCGCCATGCGGTGTGGTATAAGAAGCTGGCCGGGCACATCATACAGATGGCTTTGTACAATGCGTATGTGCTACGTCGATGTGCAGGCCAGAGGGGAACTTTCCTGGAATTTCAAGATCTAATCTTTAGGGACCAGGAAGGGGGGGCACCCAGTACTTCTGGAAGCGAGGCCACACGCATCGTACCAGGGCAACACTTTCCAGGAGAAGGTCCCCAAACCGGTGGAAAGGGAAAGAGTCAAAAGAGGTGCAGAGTCTGCTATAAGAGGGGGATAAGGAAGAACACAATATACCAATGTGACACGTGTCCCGAAAAACCAGGGCTCTGTATAAAAGATTGTTTTAAAATGTATCATACATCCCTTGATTTTTAATTTACCCTGATGCACTCCGCACAGCTTACCCCCCTCATCTTTCCCTTCTGAGCCCTGCCGTATGCCCAGGCAGCTGATAGCAGCCACATGTAGGGTATTGTCGTACCCAGGAGAACCCACATTACAATTTAAGGGGTGTATATCTCCGGTGGCGCATGCTGGGCACACTATATTGGACACTGAAATGGCATATACATATATAAAATTGCAAATCTCACACTGCACCATCTGCTGCGCATTATCTTTTACACAGTACCTGTGGGGTCAAAATGCTCACTACACCTCTAGATGAATGTCTTAAGAGGTGTAGTTTTTAAAATGGGGTCACTTCTCGGGGGTTTCAACTGTACTGGTACCTCAGGGGCTTCTGCACACATGACTTAGCACCAGAAAAGCTCCAGTAGGCCAAATGGTGGTCCTTTCCTTCTGAGCCCTCCCATGGGCCCAAAGGGCAGTTTATCACCACAAATGGGGTATTGCCGCACTAAGGACAAATTGGGCAACAAAATGGGGTATGTTGTTCCTTGTGAAAATAAGAAATTTTGATCAAAAATGACATCCTATTGGAAAAAATATCATTTTTTTCATTTCACAGCCCAATTCAAATAGGTGCTGTGAAAAAACTGTGCGGTCAAAATGATAACAAAAACCATAAATGAATTCCTTGAGGGGTGTAGTTTCCAAAATGGGGTCACTTCTGGTGGGTTTCCATTGCTTTGATACCTCTGGGGCTCTGCAAATGCGACATGGCACCCGAAAACCAATCCAGCAAAATCTGGACTCCAACAAACACATAGCGCTCCTTTCCTTCTGAGCCCTCCCATGGGCCCAAACGGCAGTTTATCACCACAAATGGGGGATTGCCGCACTAAGGACAAATTGGGCAACAAAATGGGGTATGTTGTTCCTTGTGAAAATAAGAAATTTTGATCAAAAATGACATCATATTGGAAAAAATATCATTTTTTTCATTTCACAGCCCAATTCAAATAGGTGCTGTGAAAAAACTGTGCGGTCAAAATGATAACAAAAACCATAAATGAATTCCTTGAGGGGTGTAATTTCCAAAATGGGGTCACTTCTGGTGGGTTTCCATTGTTTTGATACCTCAACGCCTCTTCAAACCTGGCATGCTGCCTAAAATATATTCTAATAAAAAAGAGGCCTCAAAATGCACTAGGTGCTTCTTTGCTTCTAGGGCTTGTGTTTTAGTCCACGAGCGCAATAGGGCCACATGTGGGACATTTCTAAAAACTGCAGAATCTGGACAATACATATTTAGTAGTGTTTCTCTGGTAAAACCTTCTCTGTTACTAAAAAAAAATTGAATAAAATTGAAATTCAGCAGAAAAAATGAAATTTGCAAATTTCATTTCCACTTTGCTTTAATTCCTGTGAAATGCCTGAAGGGTTAAAAAACTTTCTATATGCTGTTTTGAATACTTTGAGGGGTCTAGTTTTTAAAATGGGGTGTTTTATGGGGGTTTCTAATACATAGGCCCCTCAAATCCACTTCAGAACTGAACTGGCACCTTCAAAAAAAGGCTTTTGAAATTTTCTTAAGAATATGAGAAATTGCTGTTTATGTTCTAAACCTTGTAACGTCCAAGAAAAATAAAATAATGTTCAAAAAACGATGCCAATCTAAAGTAGACATATGGGAAATGTGAACTAGTAACTATTTTGGGTGGTATAACCGTCTGTTTTTCAAGCAGATGCATTTAAATTCTGAAAAATGCTATTTTTTGTAAATTTTCTCTAAATTTTGCAATTTTTCACAAATAAAGACTGAATATATCGACCAAATTTTACCACGAACATGAAGCCCAAAGTGTCACGAGAAAACAATCTCAGAATCGCTTGGATAGGTTTAAGCATTCCGACGTTATTACCACATAAAGTGAAATATGTCAGATTTGAAAAATGGGCTCTGAGCCTTAAGGCCCAAACTAGGCTGCGTCCTTAAGGGGTTAAATGCTTTAATCCATAGTCCTTTTTAATCGATTGTGAAACAAAATCTAAACGACATAATAAGAAGTCAACCGCACCACGGATTCCCAGACAGTCTCCCACACTGGTACTAGCGAGGCCTTAAGCTGTGTAACTTCTGCGATCTGACGAGAGCAGGCACACTCAGCTTAGAATGGCCATTGACATTAAAAGCCTTAATCCATAGTCCTATTTAATCTATTGTGAAACAAAATCTAAACAACATAATAAAAAGTCAACCGCACCACGGATTCCCAGACAGTCTCCCACACTGGTACTAGCGATGCCTTAAGCTGTGTAACTTCTGCGATCTGACGAGAGCAGGGACATTCAGCTTAGAATGGCCATTGACAATAAATGCTTTAATCCATAGTCCTTTTTAATCGATTGTGAAACAAAATCTAAACGACATAATAAAAATTCAACCGCACCACGGATTCCCAGACAGTCTCCCACACTGGTACTAGCGAGGCCTTAAGCTGTGTAACTTCTGCGATCTGACGAGAGCAGGCACATTCAGCTTAGAATGGCCATTGACATTAAATGCTTTAATCCATAGTCCTTTTTAATCGATTGTGAAACAAAATCTAAACGACATAATAAAAAGTCAACCACACCACGGATTCCCAGACAGTCTCCCACAGTGGTACTAGCGAGGCCTTAAGCTGTGTAACTTCTGCGATCTGACGAGAGCAGGCACATTCAGCTTAGAATGGCCATTGACATTAAATGCTTTAATCCATAGTCCTTTTTAATCGATTGTGAAACAAAATCTAAACGACATAATAAAAAGTCAACCACACCACGGATTCCCAGACAGTCTCCCAGACTGGTACTAGCGAGGCCTTAAGCTGTGTAACTTCTGCGATCTGACGAGAGCAGGGACATTCAGCTTAGAATGGCCATTGACATTAAATGCTTTAATCCATAGTCCTTTTTAATCGATTGTGAAACAAAATCTAAACGACATAATAAAAAGTCAACCGCACCACGGATTCCCAGACAGTCTCCCACACTGGTACTAGCGAGGCCTTAAGCTGTGTAACTTCTGCGATCTGACGAGAGCAGGCACATTCAGCTTAGAATGGCCATTGACATTAAAAGCCTTAATCCATAGTCCTATTTAATCTATTGTGAAACAAAATCTAAACAACATAATAAGAAGTCAACCGCACCACGGATTCCCAGACAGTCTCCCACACTCGTACTAGCGAGGCCTTAAGTTGTGTAACTTCTGCGATCTGACGAGAGCAGGCACATTCAGCTTAGAATGGCCATTGACATTAAATGCTTTAATCCATAGTCCTTTTTAATCGATTGTGAAACAAAATCTAAACGACATAATAAAAATTCAACCGCACCACGGATTCCCAGACAGTCTCCCACACTGGTACGAGCGAGGCCTTAAGCTGTGTAACTTCTGCGTTCTGACGAGAGCAGGCACATTCAGCTTAGAATGGCCATTGCCGTTAAATGCTTTAATCCATAGTCCTATTTAATCTATTGTGAAACAAAATCTAAACGACATAATAAAAAGTCAACCGCACCACGGATTCCCAGACAGTCTCCCACACTGGTACTAGCGAGGCCTTAAGCTGTGTAACTTCTGCGATCTGACGAAAGCAGGGACATTCAGCTTAGAATGGCCATTGACACTAAATGCTTTAATCCATAGTCCTTTTAATCGATTGTGAAACAAAATCTAAACGACATGATAAAAAGTCAACCGCGCCACGGATTCCCAGACAGTCTCCCACACTGGTACTAGCGAGGCCTTAGGCTGTGTAACTTCTGCGATCTGACGAGAGCAGGGGCATTCAGCTTAGAATGGCCATTGACATTAAATGCTTTAATCCATAGTCCTTTTTAATCGATTGTGAAACAAAATCTAAACGACATAATAAAAATTCAACCGCACCACGGATTCCCAGACAGTCTCCCACACTGGTACTAGCGAGGCCTTAAGCTGTGTAACTTCTGCGATCTGACGAGAGCAGGCACATTCAGCTTAGAATGGCCATTGACGGTAAATGCTTTAATCCATAGTCCTATTTAATCTATTGTGAAACAAAATCTAAACGACATAATAAGAAGTCAACCGCACCACGGATTCCCAGACAGTCTCCCACACTGGTACTAGCGAGGCGTTAAGCTATGTAATTTCTGCGATCTAACGAGAGCAGGCACATTCAGCTTAGAATGGCCATTGACATTAAATGCTTTAATCCATAGTCCTTTTTAATCGATTGTGAAACAAAATCTAAACGACATAATAAGAAGTCAACCGCACCACGGATTCACAGACAGTCTCCCACACTGGTACTAGCGAGGCCTTAAGCTGTGTATCTTCTGCGATCTGACGAGAGCAGGCACACTCAGCTTAGAATGGCCATTGACATTAAAAGCCTTAATCTATAGTCCTATTTAATCTATTGTGAAACAAAATCTAAACAACATAATAAAAAGTCAACCGCACCACGGATTCCCAGACAGTCTCCCACACTGGTACTAGCGAGGCGTTAAGCTGTGTAACTTCTGCGACCTAACGAGAGCAGGCACATTCAGCTTAGAATGGCCATTGACATTAAATGCTTTAATCCATAGTCCTTTTTAATCGATTGTGAAACAAAATCTAAACGACATAAATAGTAAACCGCACCACGGATTCCCAGACAGTCTCCCACACTGGTATTAGCGAGGCCTTAAGCTGTGTAACTTCTGCGATCTGACGAGAGCAGGCACATTCAGCTTAGAATGGCCATTGACATTAAATGCTTTAATCCATAGTCCTATTTAATCTATTGTGAAACAAAATCTAAACGACATAATAAAAAGTCAACCGCATCACGGATTCCCAGACAGTCTCCCACACTGGTACTAGCGAGGCCTTAAGCTGTGTAACTTCTGCGATCTGACGAGAGCAGGGACATTCAGCTTAGAATGGCCATTGACACTAAATGCTTTAATCCATAGTCCTTTTTAATCGATTGTGAAACAAAATCTAAACGACATGATAAATAGTCAACCGCACCACGGATTCCCAGACAGTCTCCCACACTGGTACTAGCGAGGCCTTAGGCTGTGTAACTTCTGCGATCTGACGAGAGCAGGGACATTCAGCTTAGAATGGCCATTGACATTAAGTGCTTTAATCCATAGTCCTTTTTAATCGATTGTGAAACAAAATCTAAACGACATAATAAAAATTCAACCACACCACGGATTCCCAGACAGTCTCCCACACTGGTACTAGCGAGGCCTTAAACTGTGTAACTTCTGCGATCTGACGAGAGCAGGCACATTCAGCTTAGAATGGCCATTGACGTTAAATGCTTTAATCCATAGTCCTATTTAATCTATTGTGAAACAAAATCTAAACGACATAATAAAAAGTCAACCGCACCATGGATTCCCAGACAGTCTCCCACACTGGTACTAGCGAGGCCTTAAGCTGTGTAACTTCTGCGATCTGACGAGAGCAGGCACATTCAGCTTAGAATGGCCATTGCCATTAAATGCTTTAATCCATAGTCCTTTTTAATCGATTGTGAAACAAAATCTAAACGACATAATAAAAAGTCAACCGCACCACGGATTCCCAGACAGTCTCCCACACTGGTACTAGTGAGGCCTTAAGCTGTGTAACTTCTGCGATCTGACGAGAGCAGGGACATTCAGCTTAGAATGGCAATTGACATCAAATGCTTTAATCCATAGTCCTTTTTAATCGATTGTGAAACAAAATCGAAACAACATAATAAAAAGTCAACCGCACCACGGATTCCCAGACAGTCTCCCACACTGGTACTAGCGAGGCCTTAGGCTGTGTAACTTCTGCGATCTGACGAGAGCAGGGGCATTCAGCTTAGAATGGCCATTGACATTAAATGCTTTAATCCATAGTCCTTTTTAATCGATTGTGAAACAAAATCTAAACGACATAATAAAAATTCAACCGCACCACAGATTCCCAGACAGTCTCCCACACTGGTACTAGCGAGGCCTTAACCCCTTAAGGACGCAGCCTAGTTTGGGCCTTAAGGCTCAGAGCCCATTTTTCAAATCTGACATATTTCACTTTATGTGGTAATAACGTCGGAATGCTTAAACCTATCCAAGCGATTCTGAGATTGTTTTCTCGTGACACTTTGGGCTTCATGTTCGTGGTAAAATTTGGTCGATATATTCAGTGTTTATTGGTGAAAAATTGCAAAATTTAGAGAAAATTTTGAAAAAATTGCATTTTTCAGAATTTAAATGCATCTGCTTGTAAAACAGACGGTTATACCACCCAAAATAGTTACTAGTTCACATTTCCCATATGTCTACTTTAGATTGGCATCGTTTTTTTAACATTCTTTTATTTTTCTTGGACGTTACAAGGCTTAGAACATAAACAGCAATTTCTCATATTTTTAAGAAAATTTCAAAAGCCTTTTTTTTAAGGTACCTCTTGAGTTCTGAAGTGGCTTTGAGGGGCCTATGTATTAGAAACCCCCATAAAACACCCCATTTTAAAAACTAGACCCCTCAAAGTATTCAAAACAGCATTTAGAAAGTTTTTTAACCCTTCAGGCATTTCACAGGAATTAAAGCAATGTGGAGGTGAAATTTGCAAATTTCATTTTTCTTGCTGAATTTCAATATTATTCCATTTTTTTCTGTAACACAGAAGATTTTACCAGAGAAATACTACTAAATATGTATTGTCCAGATTCTGCAGTTTTTAGAAATGTCCCACATGTGGCTCTAGTGCGCTCGTGGAATAAAACACAAGCCTCAGAAACAAAGGAGCACCTAGTGCATTTTGAGGCCTCTTTTTTATTAGAATATATTTTAGGCAGCATGCCAGGTTTGAAGAGGTGTTGAGGTATGAAAGCAATGGAAACCCACCAGAAGTGACCCCATTTTGGAAACTAGACCCCTCAAGGAATTCATTTATGGTTGTTGTTATCATTTTGACCACACCGTTTTTTCACAGCACCTATTTGAATTGGGCTGTGAAATTAAAAAAATGATATTTTTTCCATTAAGATGTAATTTTTGTTCAAAATTTCTTATTTTCACAAGGAATAAAACACCCCATTTTGTTGCCCAATTTGTCCTTAGTGCGGCAATACCCCATTTGTGGTGATAAACTGCCGTTTGGGCCCATGGGAGGACTCAGAAGGAAAGGAGCGCTATGTGTTTGTTGGAGTCCAGATTTTGCTGGATTGGTTTTCGGGTTCCATGTCGCATTTGCAGAGCCCCAGAGGTATGAAAGCAATGGAAACCCACCAGAAGTGACCCCATTTTGGAAACTAGACCCCTCAAGGAATTCATTTATGGTTGTTGTTATCATTTTGACCACACCGTTTTTTCACAGCACCTATTTGAATTGGGCTGTGAATTAAAAAAATGATATTTTTTTCCATTAAGATGTAATTTTTGTTCAAAATTTCTTATTTTCACAAGGAATAAAACACCCCATTTTGTTGCCCAATTTGTCCTGAGTGCGGCAATACCCCATTTGTGGTGATAAACTGATGTTTGGGCCCATGGCAGGACTCAGAAGGAAAGGACCACCATTTGGCCTACTGGAGCTTTTCTTGTGCTAAGTCATGTAGGCAGAAGCCCCTGAGGTACCAGTACAGTTAAAACCCCCGAGAAGTGACCCCATTTTAAAAACTACACCCCTTAAGACATTCATCTAGTGGTGTAGTGAGCATTTTGACCCCACAGTTATTGTGTAAAAGGTAATGCGCAGCAGATGGTGCAAAGTGAGATTTGCAATTTCCTATGCATATATGCCATTTCAGTGTCTGATATATTGTGCCCAGCATGTGCCACTGGAGACATACACCCCATAAATTGTAATGTGGGTTCTCCCGGGTACGGCAATACCCTACATGTGGCTGTTATTAGCTGACTGGGCACACGACAGGGCTCAGAAGGGAAGGACCACCATTTAGCCTACTGGAGCTTTTCTGGTGCTAAGTCATGTAGGCAGAACCCCTGAGGTACCAGTACAGTTGAAACCCCCGAGAAGTGACCCCATTTTAAAAACTACACCCCTTAAGACATTCATCTAGTGGTGTAGTGAGCATTTTGACCCCACAGTTATTGTGTAAAAGGTAATGCGCAGCAGATGGTGCAAAGTGAGATTTGCAATTTCCTATGCATATATGCCATTTCAGTGTCTGATATATTGTGCCCAGCATGTGCCACTGGAGACATACACCCCATAAATTGTAATGTGGGTTCTCCCGGGTACGGCAATACCCTACATGTGGCTGTTATTAGCTGCCTGGGCACACGACAGGGCTCAGAAGGGAAGGACCACCATTTAGCCTACTGGAGCTTTTCTGGTGCTAAGTCATGTAGGCAGAACCCCTGAGGTACCAGTACAGTTGAAACCCCCAAGAAGTGACCCCATTTTAAAAACTACACCCCTTAAGACATTCATCTAGTGGTGTAGTGAGCATTTTGACCCCACAGTTATTGTGTAAAAGGTAATGCGCAGCAGATGGTGCAAAGTGAGATTTGCAATTTCCTATGCATATATGCCATTTCAGTGTCTGATATATTGTGCCCAGCATGTGCCACTGGAGACATACACCCCATAAATTGTAATGTGGGTTCTCCCGGGTACGGCAATACCCTACATGTGGCTGTTATTAGCTGCCTGGGCACACGACAGGGCTCAGAAGGGAAGGACCACCATTTAGCCTACTGGAGCTTTTCTGGTGCTAAGTCATGTAGGCAGAACCCCTGAGGTACCAGTACAGTTGAAACCCCCAAGAAGTGACCCCATTTTAAAAACTACACCCCTTAAGACATTCATCTAGTGGTGTAGTGAGCATTTTGACCCCACAGTTATTGTGTAAAAGGTAATGCGCAGCAGATGGTGCAAAGTGAGATTTGCAATTTCCTATGCATATATGCCATTTCAGTGTCTGATATATTGTGCCCAGCATGTGCCACTGGAGACATACACCCCATAAATTGTAATGTGGGTTCTCCCGGGTACGGCAATACCCTACATGTGGCTGTTATTAGCTGCCTGGGCACACGACAGGGCTCAGAAGGGAAGGACCACCATTTAGCCTACTGGAGCTTTTCTGGTGCTAAGTCATGTAGGCAGAACCCCTGAGGTACCAGTACAGTTGAAACCCCCGAGAAGTGACCCCATTTTAAAAACTACACCCCTTAAGACATTCATCTAGTGGTGTAGTGAGCATTTTGACCCCACAGTTATTGTGTAAAAGGTAATGCGCAGCAGATGGTGCAAAGTGAGATTTGCAATTTCCTATGCATATATGCCATTTCAGTGTCTGATATATTGTGCCCAGCATGTGCCACTGGAGACATACACCCCATAAATTGTAATGTGGGTTCTCCCGGGTACGGCAATACCCTACATGTGGCTGTTATTAGCTGCCTGGGCACACGACAGGGCTCAGAAGGGAAGGACCACCATTTAGCCTACTGGAGCTTTTCTGGTGCTAAGTCATGTAGGCAGAACCCCTGAGGTACCAGTACAGTTGAAACCCCCGAGAAGTGAACCCATTTTAAAAACTACACCCCTTAAGACATTCATCTAGAGTGTAGTGAGCATTTTGACCCAACAGTTATTGTGTAAAAGGTAATGCGCAGTAGATGGTGCAAAGTGAGATTTGCAATTTCCTATGCATATATGCCATTTCAGTGTCTGATATATTGTGCCCAGCATGTGCCACTGGAGACATACACCCCATAAATTGTAATGTGGGTTCTCCCGGGTACGGCAATACCCTACATGTGGCTGTTATTAGCTGCCTGGGCACACGACAGGGCTCAGAAGGGAAGGACCACCATTTAGCCTACTGGAGCTTTTCTGGTGCTAAGTCATGTAGGCAGAACCCCTGAGGTACCAGTACAGTTGAAACCCCCGAGAAGTGAACCCATTTTAAAAACTACACCCCTTAAGACATTCATCTAGAGTGTAGTGAGCATTTTGACCCAACAGTTATTGTGTAAAAGGTAATGCGCAGTAGATGGTGCAAAGTGAGATTTGCAATTTCCTATACATATATGCCATTTCAGTGTCCGATATATTGTGCCCAGCATGTGCCACCGGAGACATACACCCCATAAATTGTAATGTGGGTTCTCCCGGGTACGGCAATACCCTACATGTGGCTGTTATTTGCTGCTTGGGCACATGGCAGGGCTCAAAAGGGAAAGATGAGGGGGATAAGCTGTGCGGAGTGCATCAGGGTAAATTAAAAATCAAGGGATGTATGGTAAATTTTAAAACAATCTTTCATACAGAGCCCTGGTTTTTCGGGACACGTGTCGCATTGGTATGTTGTGTCCTTCCTTATCCCCCTCTTATAGCACACTTTGCACCTCTTTTGACTTTTTCCCTTCTTGCCAGTTTGGGGAACTTCTCCTGGAAAGTGTTGCCCTGGTACGATGCGTGTGGCCTCGCTTCCAGAAGTACTGGGTGCCCCTCCTTCCTGGTCGCCAAAAATTAGGTTCTTTATAACCACCTCTTGAAATTCCAGGAAAGTTCCCCTCTGGCCTGCACATCGACGTAGCACGTACGCATTGTACAATGCCATCTGTATGATGTGCACGGCCAGCTTCTTATACCACACCCTCGATTTCCGCGTAGCGCTGTAGGGCTTCAGGACTTGATCTGACAAGTCCACCCCTCCCATGTACCTATTGTAGTCCAGGATGCAATCTGGTTTGGGGGTCTCTGTACTGGTACCTCGTACAGGTACATGGGTACTGGTGTGGCCATGTATTGTTGTCAATACAAGGACATCTCTCTTGTCCTTGTACTTGACACACAATATGTTGCTACTAGAATGTGCCCTGCTCTCACCCCTTCTGAGTGTTTGCCCAAGCAGTGTTTTAGGGAGGCCTCTAAGATTTTTTCTAGCAGTGCCGCATGCCGCAGTCCTTCTGGAAGCGAGGCACTTGAAGAGCGGGACGCTGGTATAAAAATTATCCAGGTAGAGGTGGTAACCCTGGTCCAGCAGTGGGTGCACCAAATCCCACACAATTTTTGCGTTAATTCCCAGTAAGGGGGGGCATTCTGGGGGCTGAATACTGCTGTCCTTCCCTTCATATATCCTGAATTTATATGTATACCCTGATGCACTCTCGCACAGCTTATACAACTTCACGCCATACCTTGCCCTCTTACTTGGCAGGTATTGGCGGAATTGAAGCCTCCCTTTAAAATGTACCAGGGACTCATCAATGGAAATACACTTCTCGGGGGTGTATGCTTGGGCAAACCGGGCACTGAAATGGTCTAATAGGGGTCTCAGTTTATATAAACGGTCAAAACTGGGGTCATCTCGGGGTGGGCACTGCTCATTATCGGCATAATGTAGGAAGCGAAGTATTGCCTCATAACGCATCCTGGACATGGCCATACGGTACATCGGGGTGTGGTATAGGATGTCCGTGCTCCAGTAGGTCCTAATGGATGGCTTTTTTAGAAGCCCCATGTTCAAGAGCAGTCCCCAGAACTTGCCCAACTCTGCTGCGTTTACAGGAGTCCACCTCTGGGATTGGGCATAAAATGAGTTGGGGTTCTTGGTGATATACTGTTGGGCATATAAATTAGTCTGGGTGACCATTAGCTCTATAAAGTTATCAGTGAAGAAGAACTTGAAAAAGTCCATCTCACTGAACCCTGCCGTGTTAAATTTGATGCCTGGGCTGCCCGTGTACTCAGGGATTTGGGGTTCATAATGGTCTGGTGTGGGCGTCCAAATGGGGTCACTTCGCTCAGGGGTATCACTTGTTGTGGGGTCACTTCTCTCAGGGATTTCTACTATGGTGGTGGTCCTGGGGCGTCTCCTAGGGGGTCCCTCCTCTTCATCGCTGGATGAGGAGGTAGACAAATAAAATAGTGTATCGCCATCCGACGAGTCTGTGTCGGAGGCCAGAAATGCATACGCCTCTTCAGCAGTAAATGTCCGTTGGGACATGCTTGTTGTGCGAAGACAAAATTTATATACTGCAAAAAAATAAATCCCTAACTGGGAGCAATAGGATAGCACAACTAGCACAAATGTGTGTTTTGTTTTTAGAGAGCAAGTGGACTTCCCTGACACTAAAGCTAACTAGGGCGAGGGTTCCTAACACTAAACCTAACTAAATTTTATGTGGACTTCCCTAACGCTAAACCTAACTACGGCGACGATTCCCTGACACTAAACCTATCTAGATTATTTCAAGCTTCCCTGACACTAAACCTAACTACGGTGACGGGTGCCTGACACTAAACCTATCTAATTATTCCGAGCTTCCCTGACGCTAAACCTAACTACGGTGATGGATCCCTAACGCTAAGCCTATCTACGGTGACCGATTCCTGACGCTAAATTCCCTGACACTATACCTAACTACGCTTTTTGACGGTTCCCTGACACTAACTAACCCTAATACTAAACTAACCAGTTAAATTTTCAAAATTGGCTAAACTAACTATTTTTTTTTGTTTCTTTTTTTTCTTTTTATATTTTTTTTTTTGTTTTATGTTTTATATAGAAAAAAATGAAAAAAAAATCCCCAGGGACCAAGAAATGTGGTCCTGAAGACTGAAAAGTGGTCAGTGATAGGAGATCACTGACCAAAAAACGTGGGTAGAACTCAAAGAGGAAGGGAACAGGAGTGGGTAGTGGATGGGGTGGTGGGAAGCAAAAAAAACGTTGTTTTAGAAACTTTTTTTCACTTCTTTTCTCTCTGACTCTCTGCTCACAACCGATCTCAACGCCTCGCTAACTCCAACAGGGCGTTCAGGGCGGTTGCAGCAGGATGTGAGGTCAGAGAGAGGAAGTGACGAGAATGATCGCTGCTATTGGCTAGTTACTCACTGACTAGCCAATAGCGGCGATCGGCGAGGCGGGACCATAGTAAATGGTCCCGGCCCATTATGCTGTGATAGCATGCTGTCAGAAACAGCAGCTATCACAGCTCAGGAACGCCGGGCTCGAGCACTGCTGTGCTGAATGAGACCGATCGCTGCTATTGGCTAGTTACTCACTGACTAGCCAATAGCGGCGATCGGCGAGGCGGGACCATAGTAAATGGTCCCGTCCCATTATGCCGTGATAGCCTGCTGTCAGAAACAGCAGCTATCACAGCGCATGAACGCGCCGGGCGCGCGCACCGCTGTTCTAACTGCAAGACGTACTATTACGGCATGGAGCGCGAACGATAGAGCTGCCATGACGTAATAGTACGTCAAGGAGCGGGAAGGGGCTAAGCTGTGTAACTTCTGCGATCTGACGAGAGCAGGCACATTCAGCTTAGAATGGCCATTGACGGTAAATGCTTTAATCCATAGTCCTATTTAATCTATTGTGAAACAAAATCTAAACGACATAATAAAAAGTCAACCGCACCACGGATTCCCAGACAGTCTCCCACACTGGTACTAGCGAGGCGTTAAGCTATGTAATTTCTGCGATCTAACGAGAGAAGGCACACTCAGCTTAGAATGGCCATTGACATTAAAAGCCTTAATCCATAGTCCTATTTAATCTATTGTGAAACAAAATCTAAACAACATAATAAAAAGTCAACCGCACCACGGATTCCCAGACAGTCTCCCACACTGGTACTAGCGAGGCCTTAAGCTGTGTAACTTCTGCAATCTGACGAGAGCAGGTACATTCAGCTTAGAATGGCCATTGACGTTAAATGCTTTAATTCATAGTCCTATTTAATCTATTGTGAAACAAAATCTAAACGACATAATAAAAAGTCAACCGCACCATGGATTCCCAGACAGTCTCCCACACTGGTACTAGCGAGGCGTTAAGCTGTGTAACTTCTGCGATCTAACGAGAGCAGGCACATTCAGCTTAGAATGGCCATTGACATTAAATGCTTTAATCCATAGTCCTTTTTAATCGATTGTGAAACAAAATCTAAACGACATAATAAAAAGTAAACCGCACCACGGATTCCCAGACAGTCTCCCACACTGGTACTAGCGAGGCCTTAAGCTGTGTAACTTCTGCGATCTGACGAGAGCAGGCACATTCAGCTTAGAATGGCCATTGACGTTAAATGCTTTAATCCATAGTCCTATTTAATCTATTGTGAAACAAAATCTAAACGACATAATAAAAAGTCAACCGCATCACGGATTGCCAGACAGTCTCCCACACTGGTACTAGCGAGGCGTTAAGCTATGTAACTTCTGCGATCTAACGAGAGCAGGCACATTCAGCTTAGAATGGGCATTGACATTAAATGCTTTAATCCATAGTCCTTTTTAATCGATTGTGAAACAAAATCTAAACGACATAATAAAAAGTCAACCGCACCACGGATTCACAGACAGTCTCCCACACTGGTACTAGCGAGGCCTTAAGCTGTGTAACTTCTGCGATCTGACGAGAGCAGGGACATTCAGCTTAGAATGGCCATTGACATTAAAAGCCTTAATCCATAGTCCTATTTAATCTATTGTGAAACAAAATCTAAACAACATAATAAAAAGTCAAGCGCACCACGGATTCCCAGACAGTCTCCCACACTGGTACTAGCGAGGCCTTAAGCTGTGTAACTTCTGCGTTCTGACGAGAGCAGGCACATTCAGCTTAGAATGGCCATTGACATTACATGCTTTAATCCATAGTCCTATTTAATCTATTGTGAAACAAAATCTAAACGACATAATAAAAAGTCAACCGCACCACGGATTCCCAGACAGTCTCCCACACTGGTACTAGCGAGGCCTTAAGCTGTGTAACTTCTGCGATCTGACGAGAGCAGGCACATTCAGCTTAGAATGGCCATTGACATTAAATGCTTTAATCCATAGTCCTTTTTAATCGATTGTGAAACAAAATCGAAACAACATAATCAAAAGTCAACTGCACCACGGATTCCCAGACAGTCTCCCACACTGGTACTAGCGAGGCCTTAGGCTGTGTAACTTCTGCGATCTGACGAGAGCAGGGGCATTCAGCTTAGAATGGCCATTGACATTAAATGCTTTAATCCATAGTCCTTTTTAATCGATTGTGACACAAAATCTAAACGACATAATAAAAATTCAACCGCACCACGGATTCCCAGACAGTCTCCCACAGTGGTACTAGCGAGGCCTTAAGCTGTGTAACTTCTGCGATCTGACGAGAGCAGGCACATTCAGCTTAGAATGGCCATTGACGGTAAATGCTTTAATCCATAGTCCTATTTAATCTATTGTGAAACAAAATCTAAACGACATAATAAAAAGTCAACCGCACCACGGATTCCCAGACAGTCTCCCACACTGGTACTAGCGAGGCGTTAAGCTATGTAACTTCTGCGATCTAACGAGAGAAGGCACACTCAGCTTAGAATGGCCATTGACATTAAAAGCCTTAATCCATAGTCCTATTTAATCTATTGTGAAACAAAATCTAAAAGACATAATAAAAAGTCAACCGCACCACGGATTCCCAGACAGTCTCCCACACTGGTACTAGCAAGGCCTTAAGCTGTGTAACTTCTGCGATCTGATGAGAGCAGGGACATTCAGCTTAGAATGGCCATTGACATTAAATTCTTTAATCCATAGTCCTTTTTAATCGATTGTGAAACAAAATCTAAACGACATAATAAAAAGTCAAGTGCACCACGGATTCCCAGACAGTCTCCCACACTGGTACTAGCGAGGCCTTAAGCTGTGTAACTTCTGCAATCTGACGAGAGCAGGCACATTCAGCTTAGAATGGCCATTGACGTTAAATGCTTTAATCCATAGTCCTATTTAATCTATTGTGAAACAAAATCTAAACGACATAATAAAAAGTCAACCGCACCACGGATTCCCAGACAGTCTCCCACACTGGTACTAGCGAGGCGTTAAGCTGTGTAACTTCTGCGATCTAACGAGAGCAGGCACATTCAGCTTAGAATGGCCATTGACATTAAATGCTTTAATCCATAGTCCTTTTTAATCGATTGTGAAACAAAATCTAAACGACATAATAAAAAGTAAACCGCACCACGGATTCCCAGACAGTCTCCCACACTGGTACTAGCGAGGCCTTAAGGTGTGTAACTTCTGCGATCTGACGAGAGCAGGCACATTCAGCTTAGAATGGCCATTGACATTAAAAGCCTTAATCCATAGTCCTATTTAATCTATTGTGAAACAAAATCTAAACAACATAATAAAAAGTCAACCGCACCACGGATTCCCAGACAGTCTCCCACACTCGTACAAGCGAGGCCTTAAGCTGTGTAACTTCTGCGATCTGACGAGAGCAGGCACATTCAGCTTAGAATGGCCATTGACGTTAAATGCTTTAATCCATAGTCCTATTTAACCTATTGTGAAACAAAATCTAGACGACATAATAAGAAGTCAACCGCACCACGGATTCCCAGACAGTCTCCCACACTGGTACTAGCGAGGCCTTAAGCTGTGTAACTTCTGCGATCTGACGAGAGCAGGCACATTCAGCTTAGAATGGCCATTGACATTAAATGCTTTAATCCATAGTCCTTTTTAATCGATTGTGAAACAAAATCTAAACGACATAATAAAAAGTCAACCGCACCACGGATTCCCAGACAGTCTCCCACACTGGTACTAGCGAGGCCTTAAGCTGTATAACATCTGCGATCTGACGAGAGCAGGGACATTCAGCTTAGAATGGCCATTGACATTAAATGCTTTAATCCATAGTCCTTTTTAATCGATTGTGAAACAAAATCTAAACGACATAATAAAAAGTCAACCGCACCACGGATTCCCAGACAGTCTCCCACACTGGTACTAGCAAGGCTTTAAGCTGTGTAACTTCTGCGATCTGACGAGAGCAGGCACATTCAGCTTAGAATGGCCATTGACGTTAAATGCTTTAATCCATAGTCCTATTTAATCTATTGTGAAACAAAATCTAAACGACATAATAAAAAGTCAACCGCACCACGGATTCCCAGACAGTCTCCCACACTGGTACTAGCGAGGCCTTAAGCTGTGTAACTTCTGCGATCTGACGAGAGCAGGCACATTCAGCTTAGAATGGCCATTGACATTAAATGCTTTAATCCATAGTCCTTTTTAATCGATTGTGAAACAAAATCTAAACGACATAATAAAAAGTCAACCGCACCACTGATTCCCAGACAGTCTCCCACACTGGTACTAGCGAGGCCTTAAGCTGTGTAACTTCTGCGATCTGACGAGAGCAGGCACATTCAGCTTAGAATGGCCATTGACATTAAATGCTTTAATCCATAGTCCTTTTTAATCGATTGTGAAACAAAATCTAAACTACATAATAAAAAGTCAACCGCACCACGGATTCTCAGACAGTCTCCCATACTGGTACTAGCGAGGCCTTAAGCTGTGTAACTTCTGCGATCTGATGAGAGCAGGGACATTCAGCTTAGAATGGCCATTGACATTAAATGCTTTAATCCATAGTCCTTTTTAATCGATTGTGAAACAAAATCTAAACGACATAATAAAAATTTAACCGCACCACGGATTCCCAGACAGTCTCCCACAATGGTACTAGCGAGGCCTTAAGCTGTGTAACTTCTGCGATCTGACGAGAGCAGGCACATTCAGCTTAGAATGGCCATTGACGTTAAATGCTTTAATCCATAGTCCTATTTAATCTATTGTGAAACAAAATCTAAACGACATAATAAAAAGTCAACCGCACCACGGATTCCCAGACAGTCTCCCACACTGGTACTAGCGAGGCGTTAAGCTGTGTAACTTCTGCGATCTAACGAGAGCAGGCACATACAGCTTAGAATGGCCATTGACATCAAATGCTTTAATCCATAGTCCTTTTTAATCGATTGTGAAACAAAATCTAAACAACATAATAAAAAGTCAACCGCACCACGGATTCCCAGACAGTCTCCCACACTGGTACTAGCGAGGCATTAAGCTGTGTAACTTCTGCGATCTGACGAGAGCAGGCACATTCAGCTTAGAATGGCCATTGACATCAAAAGCCTTAATCCATAGTCCTATTTAATCTATTGTGAAACAAAATCTAAACAACATAATAAAAAGTCAACCGCACCACGGATTCCCAGACAGTCTCCCACACTGGTACTAGCGAGGCCTTAAGCTGTGTAACTTCTGCGATCTGACGAGAGCAGGGACATTCAGCTTAGAATGGCCATTGACATTAAATGCTTTAATCCATAGTCCTTTTTAATCGATTGTGAAACAAAATCTAAACGACATAATAAAAACTCAACCGCACCACGGATTCCCAGACAGTCTCCCACACTGGTACTAGCGAGGCCTTAAGCTGTGTAACTTCTGCGTTCTGACGAGAGCAGGCACATTCAGCTTAGAATGGCCATTGACGTTAAATGCTTTAATCCATAGTCCTATTTAATCTATTGTGAAACAAAATCTAAACGACATAATAAAAAGACAACCTCACCACGGATTCCCAGACAGTCTCCCACACTGGTACTAGCGAGGCCTTAAGCTGTGTAACTTCTGCGATCTGACGAGAGCAGGCACATTCAGCTTAGAATGGCCATTGACATTAAATGCTTTAATCCATAGTCCTTTTTAATCGATTGTGAAACAAAATCTAAACGACATAATAAAAAGGCAACCGCACCACTGATTCCCAGACAGTCTCCCACACTGGTACTAGCGAGGCCTTAAGCTGTGTAACTTCTGCGATCTGACGAGAGCAGGCACATTCAGCTTAGAATGGCCATTGACGTTAAATGCTTTAATCCATAGTCCTATTTAATCTATTGTGAAACAAAATCTAAACGACATAATAAAAAGTCAACCGCACCACGGATTCCCAGACAGTCTCCCACATTGGTACTAGCGAGGCGTTAAGCTGCGTAACTTCTGCGATCTAACGAGAGCAGGCACATTCAGCTTAGAATGGCCATTGACATTAAATGCTTTAATCCATAGTCCTTTTTAATCGATTGTGAAACAAAATCTAAACGACATAATAAGAAGTCAACCGCACCACGGATTCACAGACAGTCTCCCACACTGGTACTAGCGAGGCCTTAAGCTGTGTAACTTCTGCGATCTGACGAGAGCAGGCACATTCAGCTTAGAATGGCCATTGACGTTAAATGCTTTAATCCATAGTCCTATTTAATCTATTGTGAAACAAAATCTAAACGACATAATAAAAAGTCAACCGCACCACGGATTCCCAGACAGTCTCCCACACTGGTACTAGCGAAGCGTTAAGCTGCGTAACTTCTGCGATCTAACGAGAGAAGGCACATTCAGCTTAGAATGGCCATTGACATTAAATGCTTTAATCCATAGTCCTTTTTAATCGATTGTGAAACAAAATCTAAACGACATAATAAAAAGTCAACCGCACCACGGATTCCCAGACAGTCTCCCACATTGGTACTAGCGAGGCGTTAAGCTGCGTAACTTCTGCGATCTAACGAGAGCAGGCACATTCAGCTTAGAATGGCCATTGACATTAAATGCTTTAATCCATAGTCCTTTTTAATCGATTGTGAAACAAAATCTAAACGACATAATAAGAAGTCAACCGCACCACGGATTCACAGACAGTCTCCCACACTGGTACTAGCGAGGCCTTAAGCTGTGTAACTTCTGCGATCTGACGAGAGCAGGCACATTCAGCTTAGAATGGCCATTGACGTTAAATGCTTTAATCCATAGTCCTATTTAATCTATTGTGAAACAAAATCTAAACGACATAATAAAAAGTCAACCGCACCACGGATTCCCAGACAGTCTCCCACACTGGTACTAGCGAAGCGTTAAGCTGCGTAACTTCTGCGATCTAACGAGAGAAGGCACATTCAGCTTAGAATGGCCATTGACATTAAATGCTTTAATCCATAGTCCTTTTTAATCGATTGTGAAACAAAATCTAAACGACATAATAAAAAGTCAAGTGCACCACGGATTCCCAGACAGTCTCCCACACTGGTACTAGCGAGGCCTTAAGCTGTGTAACTTCTGCTATCTGACGAGAGCAGGCACATTCAGCTTAGAATGGCCATTGACGTTAAATGCTTTAATCCATAGTCCTATTTAATCTATTGTGAAACAAAATCTAAACGACATAATATAAAGTCAACCGCACCACGGATTCCCAGACAGTCTCCCACACTGGTACTAGCGAGGCGTTAAGCTGTGTAACTTCTGCGATCTAACGAGAGCAGGCACATTCAGCTTAGAATGGCCATTGACATTAAATGCTTTAATCCATAGTCCTTTTTAATCGATTGTGAAACAAAATCTAAACGACATAATAAAAAGTAAACCGCACCACGGATTCCCAGACAGTCTCCCACACTGGTACTAGCGAGGCCTTAAGCTGTGTAACTTCTGCGATCTGACGAGAGCAGGCACATTCAGCTTAGAATGGCCATTGACATTAAAAGCCTTAATCCATAGTCCTATTTAATCTATTGTGAAACAAAATCTAAACAACATAATAAAAAGTCAACCGCACCACGGATTCCCAGACAGTCTCCCACACTCGTACAAGCGAGGCCTTAAGCTGTGTAACTCCTGCGATCTGACGAGAGCAGGCACATTCAGCTTAGAATGGCCATTGACGTTAAATGCTTTAATCCATAGTCCTATTTAATCTATTGTGAAACAAAATCTAAACGACATAATAAGAAGTCAACCGCACCACGGATTCCCAGACAGTCTCCCACACTGATACTAGCGAGGCCTTAAGCTGTGTAACTTCTGCGATCTGACGAAAGCAGTCACATTCAGCTTAGAATGGCCATTGACATTAAACGCTTTAATCCATAGTCCTTTTTAATCGATTGTGAAACAAAATCTAAACGACATAATAAAAAGTCAACCGCACCCCGGATTCCCAGACAGTCTCCCACACTGGTACTAGCGAGGCCTTAAGCTGTGTAACTTCTGCGATCTGATGAGAGCAGGCACATTCAGCTTAGAATGGCCATTGACATTAAATGCTTTAATCCATAGTCCTTTTTAATCGATTGTGAAACAAAATCTAAACGACATAATAAAAAGTCAACCGCACCACGGATTCCCAGACAGTCTCCCACACTGGTACTAGCGAGGCCTTAAGCTGTATAACATCTGCGATCTGACGAGAGCAGGGACATTCAGCTTAGAATGGCCATTGACATTAAATGCTTTAATCCATAGTCCTTTTTAATCGATTGTGAAACAAAATCTAAACGACATAATAAAAAGTCAACCGCACCACGGATTCCCAGACAGTCTCCCACACTGGTACTAGCGAGGCTTTAAGCTGTGTAACTTCTGCGATCTGACGAGAGCAGGCACATTCAGCTTAGAATGGCCATTGACATTAAAAGCTTTAATCCATAGTCCTTGTTAATCGATTGTGAAACAAAATCTAAACGACATAATAAAAATTCAACCGCACCACGGATTCCCAGACAGTCTCCCACACTGGTACTAGCGAGGCCTTAAGCTGTGTAACTTCTGCGTTCTGACGAGAGCAGGCACATTCAGCTTAGAATGGCCATTGACGTTAAATGCTTTAATCCATAGTCCTATTTAATCTATTGTGAAACAAAATCTAAACGACATAATAAAAAGTCAACCGCACCACGGATTCCCAGACAGTCTCCCACACTGGTACTAGCGAGGCCTTAAGCTGTGTAACTTCTGCGATCTGACGAGAGCAGGCACATTCAGCTTAGAATGGCCATTGACATTAAATGCTTTAATCCATAGTCCTTTTTAATCGATTGTGAAACAAAATCTAAACGACATAATAAAAAGTCAACCGCACCACGGATTCCCAGACAGTCTCCCACACTGGTACTAGCAAGGCTTTAAGCTGTGTAACTTCTGCGATCTGACGAGAGCAGGCACATTCAGCTTAGAATGGCCATTGACGTTAAATGCTTTAATCCATAGTCCTATTTAATCTATTGTGAAACAAAATCTAAACGACATAATAAAAAGTCAACCGCACCACGGACTCCCAGACAGTCTCCCACACTGGTACTAGCGAGGCCTTAAGCTGTGTAACTTCTGCGATCTGACGAGAGCAGGCACATTCAGCTTAGAATGGCCATTGACATTAAATGCTTTAATCCATAGTCCTTTTTAATCGATTGTGAAACAAAATCTAAACGACATAATAAAAAGTCAACCGCACCACTGATTCCCAGACAGTCTCCCACACTGGTACTAGCGAGGCCTTAAGCTGTGTAACTTCTGCGATCTGACGAGAGCAGGCACATTCAGCTTAGAATGGCCATTGACATTAAATGCTTTAATCCATAGTCCTTTTTAATCGATTGTGAAACAAAATCTAAACTACATAATAAAAAGTCAACCGCACCACGGATTCTCAGACAGTCTCCCATACTGGTACTAGCGAGGCCTTAAGCTGTGTAACTTCTGCGATCTGATGAGAGCAGGGACATTCAGCTTAGAATGGCCATTGACATTAAATGCTTTAATCCATAGTCCTTTTTAATCGATTGTGAAACAAAATCTAAACGACATAATAAAAATTCAACCGCACCACGGATTCCCAGACAGTCTCCCACAATGGTACTAGCGAGGCATTAAGCTGTGTAACTTCTGCGATTTGACGAGAGCAGGCACATTCAGCTTAGAATGGCCATTGACGTTAAATGCTTTAATCCATAGTCCTATTTAATCTATTGTGAAACAAAATCTAAACGACATAATAAAAAGTCAACCGCACCACGGATTCCCAGACAGTCTCCCACACTGGTACTAGCGAGGCGTTAAGCTGTGTAACTTCTGCGATCTAACGAGAGCATGCACATACAGCTTAGAATGGCCATTGACATCAAATGCTTTAATCCATAGTCCTTTTTAATCGATTGTGAAACAAAATCTAAACAACATAATAAAAAGTCAACCGCACCACGGATTCCCAGACAGTCTCCCACACTGGTACTAGCGAGGCATTAAGCTGTGTAACTTCTGCGATCTGACGAGAGCAGGCACATTCAGCTTAGAATGGCTATTGACATCAAAAGCCTTAATCCATAGTCCTATTTAATCTATTGTGAAACAAAATCTAAACAACATAATAAAAAGTCAACCGCACCACGGATTCCCAGACAGTCTCCCACACTGGTACTAGCGAGGCCTTAAGCTGTGTAACTTCTGCGATCTGACGAGAGCAGGGACATTCAGCTTAGAATGGCCATTGACATTAAATGCTTTAATCCATAGTCCTTTTTAATCGATTGTGAAACAGAATCTAAACGACATAATAAAAACTCAACCGCACCACGGATTCCCAGACAGTCTCCCACACTGGTACTAGCGAGGCCTTAAGCTGTGTAACTTCTGCGTTCTGACGAGAGCAGGCACATTCAGCTTAGAATGGCCATTGACGTTAAATGCTTTAATCCATAGTCCTATTTAATCTATTGTGAAACAAAATCTAAACGACATAATAAAAAGACAACCTCACCACGGATTCCCAGACAGTCTCCCACACTGGTACTAGCGAGGGCTTAAGCTGTGTAACTTCTGCGATCTGACGAGAGCAGGCACATTCAGCTTAGAATGGCCATTGACATTAAATGCTTTAATCCATAGTCCTTTTTAATCGATTGTGAAACAAAATCTAAACGACATAATAAAAAGTCAACCGCACCACTGATTCCCAGACAGTCTCCCACACTGGTACTAGCGAGGCCTTAAGCTGTGTAACTTCTGCGATCTGACGAGAGCAGGCACATTCAGCTTAGAATGGCCATTGACATTAAATGCTTTAATCCATAGTCCTTTTTAATCGATTGTGAAACAAAATCTAAACGACATAATAAAAAGTCAACCGCACCACGGATTCCCAGACAGTCTCCCACACTGGTACTAGCGAGGCCTTAAGCTGTGTAACTTCTGCGATCTGACGAGAGCAGGGATATTCATCTTAGAATGGCCATTGACATTAAATGCTTTAATCCATAGTCCTTTTTAATCGATTGTGAAACAAAATCTAAACGACATAATAAAAATTCAACCGCACCACGGATTCCCAAACAGTCTCCCACACTGGTACTAGCGAGGCCTTAAGCTGTGTAACTTCGGCGATCTGACGAGAGCTGGCACATTCAGCTTAGAATGGCCATTGACGTTAAATGCTTTAATCCATAGTCCTATTTAATCTATTGTGAAACAAAATCTAAACGACATAATAAAAAGTCAACCGCACCACGGATTCCCAGACAGTCTCCCACATTGGTACTAGCGAGGCGTTAAGCTACGTAACTTCTGCGACCTAACGAGAGCAGGCACATTCAGCTTAGAATGGCCATTGACATTAAATGCTTTAATCCATAGTCCTTTTTAATCGATTGTGAAACAAAATCTAAACGACATAATAAGAAGTCAACCGCACCACGGATTCACAGACAGTCTCCCACACTGGTACTAGCGAGGCCTTAAGATGTGTAACTTCTGCAATCTGACGAGAGCAGGCACATTTAGCTTAGAATGGCCATTGACGTTAAATGCTTTAATCCATAGTCCTATTTAATCTATTGTGAAACAAAATCTAAACGACATAATAAAAAGTCAACCGCACCACGGATTCCCAGACAGTCTCCCACACTGGTACTAGCGAAGCGTTAAGCTGCGTAACTTCTGCGATCTAACGAGAGAAGGCACATTCAGCTTAGAATGGCCATTGACATTAAATGCTTTAATCCATAGTCCTTTTTAATCGATTGTGAAACAAAATCTAAACGACATAATAAGAAGTCAACCGCACCACGGATTCACAGACAGTCTCCCACACTGGTACTAGCGAGGCCTTAAGCTGTGTAACTTCTGCGATCTGACGAGAGCAGGCACACTCAGCTTAGAATGGCCATTGACATTAAAAGCCTTAATCCATAGTCCTATTTAATCTATTGTGAAACAAAATCTAAAAGACATAATAAAAAGTCAACCGCACCACGGATTCCCAGACAGTCTCCCACACTGGTACTAGCAAGGCCTTAAGCTGTGTAACTTCTGCGATCTGATGAGAGCAGGGACATTCAGCTTAGAATGGCCATTGACATTAAATTCTTTAATCCATAGTCCTTTTTAATCGATTGTGAAACAAAATCTAAACGACATAATAAAAAGTCAAGTGCACCACGGATTCCCAGACAGTCTCCCACACTGGTACTAGCGAGGCCTTAAGCTGTGTAACTTCTGCTATCTGACGAGAGCAGGCACATTCAGCTTAGAATGGCCATTGACGTTAAATGCTTTAATCCATAGTCCTATTTAATCTATTGTGAAACAAAATCTAAACGACATAATATAAAGTCAACCGCACCACGGATTCCCAGACAGTCTCCCACACTGGTACTAGCGAGGCGTTAAGCTGTGTAACTTCTGCGATCTGACGAGAGCAGGCACATTCAGCTTAGAATGGCCATTGACATTAAAAGCCTTAATCCATAGTCCTATTTAATCTATTGTGAAACAAAATCTAAACAACATAATAAAAAGTCAACCGCACCACGGATTCCCAGACAGTCTCCCACACTCGTACAAGCGAGGCCTTAAGCTGTGTAACTTCTGCGATCTGACGAGAGCAGGCACATTCAGCTTAGAATGGCCATTGACGTTAAATGCTTTAATCCATAGTCCTATTTAATCTATTGTGAAACAAAATCTAAACGACATAATAAGAAGTCAACCGCACCACGGATTCCCAGACAGTCTCCCACACTGGTACTAGCGAGGCCTTAAGCTGTGTAACTTCTGCGATCTGACGAAAGCAGTCACATTCAGCTTAGAATGGCCATTGACATTAAACGCTTTAATCCATAGTCCTTTTTAATCGATTGTGAAACAAAATCTAAACGACATAATAAAAAGTCAACCGCACCCCGGATTCCCAGACAGTCTCCCACACTGGTACTAGCGAGGCCTTAAGCTGTGTAACTTCTGCGATCTGATGAGAGCAGGCACATTCAGCTTAGAATGGCCATTGACATTAAATGCTTTAATCCATAGTCCTTTTTAATCGATTGTGAAACAAAATCTAAACGACATAATAAAAAGTCAACCGCACCACGGATTCCCAGACAGTCTCCCACACTGGTACTAGCGAGGCCTTAAGCTGTGTAACTTCTGCGTTCTGACGAGAGCAGGGACATTCAGCTTAGAATGGCCATTGACGTTAAATGCTTTAATCCATAGTCCTATTTAATCTATTGTGAAACAAAATCTAAACGACATAATAAAAAGTCAACCGCACCACGGATTCCCAGACAGTCTCCCACACTGGTACTAGCGAGGCCTTAAGCTGTGTAACTTCTGCGATCTGACGAGAGCAGGCACATTCAGCTTAGAATGGCCATTGACATTAAATGCTTTAATCCATAGTCCTTTTTAATCGATTGTGAAACAAAATCTAAACGACATAATAAAAAGTCAACCGCACCACTGATTCCCAGACAGTCTCCCACACTGGTACTAGCGAGGCCTTAAGCTGTGTAACTTCTGCGATCTGACGAGAGCAGGCACATTCAGCTTAGAATGGCCATTGATATTAAATGCTTTAATCCATAGTCCTTTTTAATCGATTGTGAAACAAAATCTAAACTACATAATAAAAAGTCAACCGCACCACGGATTCTCAGACAGTCTCCCATACTGGTACTAGCGAGGCCTTAAGCTGTGTAACTTCTGCGATCTGATGAAAGCAGGGACATTCAGCTTAGAATGGCCATTGACATTAAATGCTTTAATCCATAGTCCTTTTTATTCGATTGTGAAACAAAATCTAAACGACATAATAAAAATTCAACCGCACCACGGATTCCCAGACAGTCTCCCACAATGGTACTAGCGAGGCCTTAAGCTGTGTAACTTCTGCGATCTGACGAGAGCAGGCACATTCAGCTTAGAACGGCCATTGACATTAAATGCTTTAATCCATAGTCCTATTTAATCTATTGTGAAACAAAATCTAAACGACATAATAAAAAGTCAACCGCACCACGGATTCCCAGACAGTCTCCCACACTGGTACTAGCGAGGCCTTAAGCTGTGTAACTTCTGCGTTCTGACGAGAGCAGGCACATTCAGTTTAGAATGGCCATTGACGTTAAATGCTTTAATCCATAGTCCTATTTAATCTATTGTGAAACAAAATCTAAACGACATAATAAAAAGTCAACCGCACCACGGATTCCCAGACAGTCTCCCACACTGGTACTAGCGAGGCCTTAAGCTGTGTAACTTCTGCGATCTGACGAGAGCAGGCACATTCAGCTTAGAATGGCCATTAACATTAAATGCTTTAATCCATAGTCCTTTTTAATCGATTGTGAAACAAAATCTAAACGACATAATAAAAAGTCAACCGCACCACTGATTCCCAGACAGTCTCCCACACTGGTACTAGCGAGGCCTTAAGCTGTGTAACTTCTGCGATCTGACGAGAGCAAGCACATTCAGCTTAGAATGGCCATTGATATTAAATGCTTTAATCCATAGTCCTTTTTAATCGATTGTGAAACAAAATCTAAACTACATAATAAAAAGTCAACCGCACCACGGATTCTCAGACAGTCTCCCATACTGGTACTAGCGAGGCCTTAAGCTGTGTAACTTCTGCGATCTGATGAAAGCAGGGACATTCAGCTTAGAATGGCCATTGACATTAAATGCTTTAATCCATAGTCCTTTTTATTCGATTGTGAAACAAAATCTAAACGACATAATAAAAATTCAACCGCACCACGGATTCCCAGACAGTCTCCCACAATGGTACTAGCGAGGCCTTAAGCTGTGTAACTTCTGCGATCTGACGAGAGCAGGCACATTCAGCTTAGAACGGCCATTGACATTAAATGCTTTAATCCATAGTCCTATTTAATCTATTGTGAAACAAAATCTAAACGACATAATAAAAAGTCAACCGCACCACGGATTCCCAGACAGTCTCCCACACTGGTACTAGCGAGGCGTTAAGCTGTGTAACTTCTGCGATCTAACGAGAGCAGGCACAGCCAGCTTAAAATGGCCATTGACATTAAATGCTTTAATCCATAGTCCTATTTAATCTATTGTGAAACAAAATCTAAACGACATAATAAAAAGTCAACCGCACCACGGATTCCCAGACAGTCTCCCACACTGGTACTAGCGAGGCCTTAAGCTGTGTAACTTCTGCGATCTGACGAGAGCAGGCACATTCAGCTTAGAATGGCCATTGACATTAAATGCTTTAATCCATAGTCCTTTTTAATCGATTGTGAAACAAAATCTAAACGACATAATAAAAAGTCAACCGCACCACTGATTCCCAGACAGTCTCCCACACTGGTACTAGCGAGGCCTTAAGCTGTGTAACTTCTGCGATCTGACGAGAGCAGGCACATTCAGCTTAGAATGGCCATTGACATTAAATGCTTTAATCCATAGTCCTTTTTAATCGATTGTGAAACAAAATCTAAACTACATAATAAAACGTCAACCGCACCACGGATTCTCAGACAGTCTCCCATACTGGTACTAGCGAGGCCTTAAGCTGTGTAATTTCTGCGATCTGATGAGAGCAGGGACATTCAGCTTAGAATGGCCATTGACATTAAATGCTTTAATCCATAGTCCTTTTTATTCGATTGTGAAACAAAATCTAAACGACATAATAAAAAGTCAACCGCACCACGGATTCCCAGACAGTCTCCCACACTGGTACTAGCGAGGCCTTAAGCTGTGTAACTTCTGCGATCTGACGAGAGCAGGCACATTCAGCTTAGAATGGCCATTGACATTAAAAGCCTTAATCCATAGTCCTATTTAATCTATTGTGAAACAAAATCTAAACAACATAATAAAAAGTCAACCGCACCACGGATTCCCAGACAGTCTCCCACACTGGTACTAGCGAGGCCTTAAGCTGTGTAACTTCTGCGATCTGACGAGAGCAGGGACTTTCATCTTAGAATGGCCATTGACATTAAATGCTTTAATCCATAGTCCTTTTTAATCGATTGTGAAACAAAATCTAAACGACATAATAAAAAGTCAACCGCACCACGGATTCCCAGACAGTCTCCCACACTGGTACTAGCGAGGCCTTAAGCTGTGTAACTTCTGCGATCTGACGAGAGCAGGCACATTCAGCTTAGAATGGCCATTGACATTAAAAGCCTTAATCCATAGTCCTATTTAATCTATTGTGAAACAAAATCTAAACAACATAATAAAAAGTCAACCGCACCACGGATTCCCAGACAGTCTCCCACACTGGTACTAGCGAGGCCTTAAGCTGTGTAACTTCTGCGATCTGACGAGAGCAGGGACTTTCAGCTTAGAATGGCCATTGACATTAAATGCTTTAATCCATAGTCCTTTTTAATCGATTGTGAAACAAAATCTAAACGACATAATAAAAAGTCAACCGCACCACGGATTCCCAGACAGTCTCCCACACTGGTACTAGCGAGGCCTTAAGCTGTGTAACTTCTGCGATCTGACGAGAGCAGGCACATTCAGCTTAGAATGGCCATTGACGTTAAATGCTTTAATCCATAGTCCTATTTAATCTATTGTGAAACAAAATCTAAACGACATAATAAAAAGTCAACCGCACCACGGATTCCCAGACAGTCTCCCACACTGGTACTAGCGAGGCGTTAAGCTGTGTAACTTCTGCGATCTAACGAGAGCAGGCACATCCAGCTTAGAATGGCCATTGACATTAAATGCTTTAATCCATAGTCCTTTTTAATCGATTGTGAAACAAAATCTAAACGACATAATAAGAAGTCAACCGCACCATGGATTCCCAGACAGTCTCCCACACTGGTACTAGCGAGGCCTTAAGCTGTGTAACTTCTGCGATCTGACGAGAGCAGGCACATTCAGCTTAGAATGGCCATTGACATTAAAAGCCTTAATCCATAGTCCTATTTAATCTATTGTGAAACAAAATCTAAACAACATAATAAAAAGTCAACCGCACCACGGATTCCCAGACAGTCTCCCACACTGGTACTAGCGAGGCCTTAAGCTGTGTAACTTCTGCGATCTGACGAGAGCAGGGACTTTCAGCTTAGAATGGCCATTGACATTAAATGCTTTAATCCATAGTCCTTTTTAATCGATTGTGAAACAAAATCTAAACGACATAATAAAAAGTCAACCGCACCACGGATTCCCAGACAGTCTCCCACACTGGTACTAGCGAGGCCTTAAGCTGTGTAACTTCTGCGATCTGACGAGAGCAGGCACATTCAGCTTAGAATGGCCATTGACGTTAAATGCTTTAATCCATAGTCCTATTTAATCTATTGTGAAACAAAATCTAAACTACATAATAAATAGTGAACCGCACCACGGATTCCCAGACAGTCTCCCACACTGGTACTAGCGAGGCCTTAAGCTGTGTAACTTCTGCGATCTGACGAGAGCAGGCACATTCAGCTTAGAATGGCCATTGACATTAAAAGCCTTAATCCATAGTCCTATTTAATCTATTGTGAAACAAAATCTAAACAACATAATAAAAAGTCAACCGCACCACGGATTCCCAGACAGTCTCCCACACTGGTACTAGCGAGCCCTTAAGCTGTGTAACTTCTGCGATCTGACGAGAGCAGGGACTTTCAGCTTAGAATGGCAATTGCCATTAAATGCTTTAATCCATAGTCCTTTTTAATCGATTGTGAAACAAAATCTAAACGACATAATAAAAATGCAACCGCACCACGGATTCCCAGACAGTCTCCCACACTGGTACTAACGAGGCTTTAAGCTGTGTACCTTCTGCGTTCTGACGAGAGCAGGCACATTCAGATTAGAATGGCCATTGACGTGAAATGCTTTAATCCATAGTCCTATTTAATCTATTGTGAAACAAAATCTAAACGACATAATAAAAAGTCAACCGCACCCCGGATTCCCAGACAGTCTCCCACACTGGTACTAGCGAGGCCTTAAGCTGTGTAACTTCTGCGATCTGACGAGAGCAGGCACATTCAGCTTAGAATGGCCATTGACATTAAATGCTTTAATCCATAGTCCTTTTTAATCGATTGTGAAACAAAATCTAATTGACATAATAAAAAGTCAACCGCACCACGGATTCTCAGACAGTCTCCCACACTGGTACTAGCGAGGCCTTAAGCTGTGTAACTTCTGCGATCTGATGAGAGCAGGGACATTCAGCTTAGAATGGCCATTGACATTAAATGCTTTAATCCATAGTCCTTTTTAATCGATTGTGAAACAAAATCTAAACGACATAATAAAAATTCAACCGCACCACGGATTCCCAGACAGTCTCCCACAATGGTACTAGCGAGGCCTTAAGCTGTGTAACTTCTGCGATCTGACGAGAGCAGGCACATTCAGCTTAGAATGGCCATTGACGTTAAATGCTTTAATCCATAGTCCTATTTAATCTATTGTGAAACAAAATCTAAACGACATAATAAAAAGTCAACCGCACCACGGATTCCCAGACAGTCTCCCACACTGGTACTAGCGAGGCCTTAAGCTGTGTAACTTCTGCGATCTGACGAGAGCAGGCACATTCAGCTTAGAATGGCCATTGCCATTAAAAGCCTTAATCCATAGTCCTATTTAATCTATTGTGAAACAAAATGTAAACGACATAATAAAAAGTCAACCGCACCACGGATTCCCAGACAGTCTCCCACACTGGTACTAGCGAGGCGTTAAGCTGTGTAACTTCTGCGATCTAACGAGAGCAGGCACATTCAGCTTAGAATGGCCATTGACATTAAATGCTTTAATCCATAGTCCTTTTTAATCGATTGTGAAACAAAATCTAAACAACATAATAAAAAGTCAACCGCACCACGGATTCCCAGACAGTCTCCCTCACTGGTACTAGCAAGGCCTTAAGCTGTGTAACTTCTGCGATCTGACGAGAGCAGGGACATTCAGCTTAGAATGGCCATTGACATTAAATGCTTTAATCCATAGTCCTTTTTAATCGATTGTGAAACAAAATCTAAACGACATAATAAAAATTCAACCGCACCACTGATTCCCAGACAGTCTCCCACACTGGTACTAGCGAAGCCTTAAGCTGTGTAACTTCTGCGATCTGACGAGAGCAGGCACATTCAGCTTAGAATGGCCATTGACATTAAAAGCCTTAATCCATAGTCCTATTTAATCTATTGTGAAACAAAATCTAAACAACATAATAAAAAGTCAACCGCACCACGGATTCCCAGACAGTCTCCCACACTGGTACTAGCGAGGCCTTAAGCTGTGTAACTTCTGCGATCTGACGAGAGCAGGGACTTTCAGCTTAGAATGGCAATTGCCATGAAATGCTTTAATCCATAGTCCTTTTTAATCGATTGTGAAACAAAATCTAAACGACATAATAAAAATGCAACCGCACCACGGATTCCCAGACAGTCTCCCACACTGGTACTAGCGAGGCTTTAAGCTGTGTACCTTCTGCGTTCTGACGACAGCAGGCACATTCAGCTTAGAATGGCCATTGACGTGAAATGCTTTAATCCATAGTCCTATTTAATCTATTGTGAAACAAAATCTAAACGACATAATAAAAAGTCAACCGCACCCCGGATTCCCAGACAGTCTCCCACACTGGTACTAGCGAGGCCTTAAGCTGTGTAACTTCTGCGATCTGACGAGAGCAGGCACATTCAGCTTAGAATGGCCATTGACTTTAAATGCTTTAATCCATAGTCCTTTTTAATCGATTGTGAAACAAAATCTAAACTACATAATAAAAAGTCAACTGCACCACGGATTCCCAGACAGTCTACCACACTGGTACTAGCAAGGCCTTAAGCTGTGTAACTTCTGCGATCTGACGAGAGCAGGTACATTCAGCTTAGAATGGCCATTGACATTAAATGCTTTAATCCATAGTCCTATTTAATCGATTGTGAAACAAAATCTAAACGACATAATAAAAAGTCAACCGCACCACGGATTCCCAGACAGTCTCCCACACTGGTACTAGCGAGGCCTTAAGCTGTGTAACTTCTCCGATCTGACGAGAGCAGGCACATTTAGCTTAGAATGGCCATTGACATTAAATGCTTTAATCCATAGTCCTTTTTAATCGATTGTGAAACAAAATCTAAACGACATAATAAAAAGTCAACCGCACCACGGATTCCCAGACAGTCTACCACACTGGTACAAGCGAGGCCTTAAGCTGTGTAACTTCTGCGATCTGACGAGAGCAGGGACATTCAGCTTAGAATGGCCATTGACTTTAAATGCTTTAATCCATAGTCCTATTTAATCGATTGTGAAACAAAATCTAAACGACATAATAAAAAGTCAACCGCACCACGGATTCCCAGACAGTCTCCCACACTGGTACTAGCGAGGCCTTAAGCTGTGTAACTTCTCCGATCTGACGAGAGCAGGCACATTCAGCTTAGAATGGCCATTGACATTAAATGCTTTAATCCATAGTCCTTTTTAATCGATTGTGAAACAAAATCTAAACGACATAATAAAAAGTCAACCGCACCACGGATTCCCAGACAGTCTCCCACACTGGTACAAGCGAGGCCTTAAGCTGTGTAACTTCTGCGATCCGACGAGAGCAGGGACATTCAGCTTAGAATTGCCATTGACATTAAATGCTTTAATCCATAGTCCTTTTTAATCGATTGTGAAACAAAATCTAAACGACATAATAAAAATTAGACCGCACCACGGATTCCCAGACAGTCTCCCACACTGGTACTAGCGAGGCCTTAAGCTGTGTATCTGCTGCGATCTGCCGAGAGCAGGCACATTCAGCTTAGAATGGCCATTGATGTTAAATGCTTTAATCCATAGTCCTATTTAATCTATTGTGAAACAAAATCTAAACAACATAATAAAAAGTCAAACGCGCCACGGATTCCCAGACAGTCTCCCACACTGGTACTAGCGAGGCATTAAGCTGTGTAACTTCTGCGATCTGACGAGAGCAGGGACTTTCAGCTTAGAATGGCCATTGACATTAAATGCTTTAATCCATAGTCCTTTTTAATCGATTGTGAAACAAAATCTAAACGACATAATAAAAAGTCAACCGCACCACGGATTCCCAGACAGTCTCCCACACTGGTACTAGCGAGGCCTTAAGCTGTGTAACTTCTGCGATCTGACGAGAGCAGGCACATTCAGCTTAGAATGGCCATTGACGTTAAATGCTTTAATCCATAGTCCTATTTAATCTATTGTGAAACAAAATCTAAACGACATAATAAAAAGTCAACCGCACCACGGATTCCCAGACAGTCTCCCACACTGGTACTATCGAGGCGTTAAGCTGTGTAACTTCTGCGATCTAACGAGAGCAGGCACATCCAGCTTAGAATGGCCATTGACATTAAAGGCTTTAATCCATAGTCCTTTTTAATCGATTGTGAAACAAAATCTAAACGACATAATAAAAAGTCAACCGCACCACGGATTCCCAGACAGTCTCCCACACTGGTACTAGCGAGGCCTTAAGCTGTGTAACTTCTGCGATCTGACGAGAGCAGGCACATTCAGCTTAGAATGGCCATTGACATTAAAAGCCTTAATCCATAGTCCTATTTAATCTATTGTGACACAAAATCTAAACAACATAATAAAAAGTCAACCGCACCACGGATTCCCAGACAGTCTCCCACACTGGTACTAGCGAGGCATTAAGCTGTGTAACTTCTGCGATCTGACGAGAGCAGGGACATTCAGCTTAGAATGGCCATTGACATTAAATGCTTTAATCCATAGTCCTTTTTAATCGATTGTGAAACAAAATCTAAACGACATAATAAAAATTCAACCGCACCACGGATTCCCAGACAGTCTCCCACACTGGTACTAGCGAGGCCTTAAGCTGTGTAACTTCTGCGATCTGACGAGAGCAGGCACATTCAGCTTAGAATGGCCATTGACGTTAAATGCTTTAATCCATAGTCCTATTTAATCTATTGTGAAACAAAATCTAAACGACATAATAAAAAGTCAACTGCACCACGGATTCCCAGACAGTCTCCCACACTGGTACTAGCAAGGCGTTAAGCTGCGTAACTTCTGCGATCTAACGAGAGCAGGCACATTCAGCTTAGAATGGCCATTGACATTCAATGCTTTAATCCATAGTCCTTTTTAATCGATTGTGAAACAAAATCTAAACGACATAATAAAAAGTCAACCGCACCACGGATTCCCAGACAGTCTCCCACACTGGTACTAGCGAGGCCTTAAGCTGTGTAACTTCTGCGATCTGACGAGAGCAGGGACATTCATCTTAGAATGGCCATTGACATTAAATGCTTTAATCCATAGTCCTTTTTAATCGATTGTGAAACAAAATCTAAACGACATAATAAAAATTCAACCGCACCACGGATTCCCAGACAGTCTCCCACACTGGTACTAGCGAGGCCTTAAGCTGTGTAACTTCTGCGATCTGACGAGAGCAGGCACATTCAGCTTAGAATGGCCATTGACGTTAAATGCTTTAATCCATAGTCCTATTTAATCTATTGTGAAACAAAATCTAAACGACATAATAAAAAGTTAACTGCACCACGGATTCCCAGACAGTCTCCCACACTGGTACTAGCGAGGCGTTAAGCTGCGTAACTTCTGCGATCTAACGAGAGCAGGCACATTCAGCTTAGAATGGCCATTGACATTCAATGCTTTAATCCATAGTCCTTTTTAATCGATTGTGAAACAAAATCTAAACGACATAATAAAAAGTCAACCGCACCACGGATTCCCAGACAGTCTCCCACACTGGTACTAGCGAGGCCATAAGCTGTGTAACTTCTGCGATCTGACGAGAGCAGGCACATTCAGCTTAGAATGGCCATTGACATCAAAAGCCTTAATCCATAGTCCTATTTAATCTATTGTGAAACAAAATCTAAACAACATAATAAAAAGTCAACCGTACCACGGATTCACAGACAGTCTCCCACACTGGTACTAGCGAGGCCTTAAGCTGTGTAACTTCTGCGATCTGACGAGAGCAGGCACATTCAGCTTAGAATGGCCATTGACATTAAATCCTTTAATCCATAGTCCTTTTTAATCGATTGTGAAACAAAATCTAAACGACATAATAAAAAGTCAACCGCACCACGGATTCCCAGACAGTCTCCCACACTGGTACTAGCGAGGCCTTAAGCTGTATAACTTCTGCGATCTGACGACAGCAGGGACATTCAGCTTAGAATGGCCATTGACATTAAATGCTTTAATCCATAGTCCTTTTTAATCGATTGTGAAACAAAATCTAAACGACATAATAAAAAGTCAACCGCACCACGGATTCCCAGACAGTCTCCCACACTGGTACTAGCGAGGCGTTAAGCTGTGTAACTTCTGCGATCTAACGAGAGCAGGCACATCCAGCTTAGAATGGCCATTGACATTAAATGTTTTAATCCATAGTCCTTTTTAATCGATTGTGAAACAAAATCTAAACGACATAATAAAAAGTCAACCGCACCACGGATTCCCAGACAGTCTCCCACACTGGTACTAGCGAGGCCTTAAGCTGTGTAACTTCTGCGATCTGACGAGAGCAGGCACATCCAGCTTAGAATGGCCATTGACATTAAATGCTTTAATCCATAGTCCTTTTTAATCGATTGTGAAACAAAATCTAAACGACATAATAAAAAGTCAACCGCACCACGGATTCCCAGACAGTCTCCCACACTGGTACTAGCGAGGCCTTAAGCTGTGTAACGTCTGCGATCTGACGAGAGCAGGGACATTCAGCTTAGAATGGCCATTGACATTAAATGCTTTAATCCATAGTCCTTTTTAATCGATTGTGAAACAAAATCTAAACGACATAATAAAAATTCAACCGCACCACGGATTCCCAGACAGTCTACCACACTGGTACTAGCGAGGCCTTAAGCTGTCTAACTTCTGCGTTCTGATGAGAACAGGCACATTCAGCTTAGCATGGCCATTGACGTTAAATGCTTTAATCCATAGTCCTATTTAATCTATTGTGAAACAAAATCTAAACGCCATAATAAAAAGTCAACCGCACCACGGATTCCCAGACAGTCCTCCCACACTGGTACTAGCGAGGCCTTAAGCTGTGTAACTTCTGCGATCTGACGAAAAGCAGGCACATTCAGCTTAGAAGGGCCATTGACATTAAATGCTTTAATCCATAGTCATTTTTTAATCGATTGTGAAACAAAATCTAAACGACATAATAAAAAGTCAACCGCACCACGGATTCCCAGACAGTCTCCCACACAGGTACTAGCAAGGCCTTAAGCTGTGTAACTTCTGCGATCTGACGAGAGCAGGCACATTCAGCTTAGAATGGCCATTGACATTAAATGCTTTAATCCATAGTCCTTTTTAATCGATTGTGAAACAAAATCTAAACGACATAATAAAAAGTCAACCGCACCACGCATTCCCAGACAGTCTCCCACACTGGTACTAGCGAGGCCTTAAGCTGTGTAACTTCTGCGATCTGACGAGAGCAGGCACATTCAGCTTAGAATGGCCATTGACATTAAATGCTTTAATCCATAGTCCTTTTTAATCGATTGTGAAACAAAATCTAAACGACATAATAAAAATTCAACTGCACCACGGATTCCCAGACAGTCGCCCACACTGGTACTAGCGAGGCCTTAAGCTGTGTAACTTCTGCGATCTGACGAGAGCAGGCACATTCAGCTTAGAATGGCCATTGACGTTAAATGCTTTAATCCATAGTCCTATTTAATCTATTGTGAAACAAAATCTAAACGACATAATAAAAAGTCAACCGCACCACGGATTCCCAGACAGTCTCCCACACTGGTTCTAGCGAGGCATTAAGCTGTGTAACTTCTGCGATCTAACGAGAGCAGGCACATCCAGCTTAGAATAGCCATTGACATTAAAAGCCTTAATCCATAGTCCTATTTAATCTATTGTGAAACAAAATCTAAACAACATAATAAAAAGTCAACCGCACCACGGATTTCCAGACAGTCTCCCACACTGGTACTAGCGAGGCCTTAAGCTGTGTAACTTCTGCGATCTGACGAGAGCAGGGACTTTCAGCTTAGAATGGCCATTGACATTAAATGCTTTAATCCATAGTCCTTTTTAATCGATTGTGAAACAAAATCTAAACGACTTAATAAAAATTCAACCGCACCACGGATTCCCAGACAGTCTCCCACACTGGTACTAGCGAGGCCTTAAGCTGTGTAACTTCTGCGATCTGACGAGAGCAGGCACATTCAGCTTAGAATGGCCATTGACGTTAAATGCTTTAATACATAGTCCTATTTAATCTATTGTGAAACAAAATCTAAACGACATAATAAAAAGTCAACCGCACCACGGACTCCCAGACAGTCTCCCACACTGGTACTAGCGAGGCGTTAAGCTGCGTAACTTCTGCGATCTAACGAGAGCAGGCACATTCAGTTTAGAATGGCCATTGACATCAAATGCTTTAATCCATAGTCCTTTTTAATCGATTGTGAAACAAAATCTAAACGACATAATAAAAAATCAACCGCACCACGGATTCCCAGACAGTCTCCCACACTGGTACTAGCGAGGCCTTAAGCTGTGTAAATTCTGCGATCTGACGAGAGCAGGCACATTCAGCTTAGAATGGCCATTGACATCAAAAGCCTTAATCCATAGTCCTATTTAATCTATTGTGAAACAAAATCTAAACAACATAATAAAAAGTCAACCGCACCACGGATTCCCAGACAGTCTCCCACACTGGTACTAGCGAGGCCTTAAGCTGTGTAACTTCTGCGATCTGACGAGAGCAGGCACATTCAGCTTAGAATGGCCATTGACATTAAATGCTTTAATCCATAGTCCTTTTTAATCGATTGTGAAACAAAATCTAAACGACATAATAAAAAGTCAACCGCACCACGGATTCCCAGACAGTCTCCCACACTGGTACTAGCGAGGCCTTAAGCTGTGTAACTTCTGCGATCTGACAAGAGCAGGGACATTCAGCTTAGAATGGCCATTGACATTAAATGCTTTAATCCATAGTCCTTTTTAATCGATTGTGAAACAAAATCTAAACGACATAATAAAAAGTCAACCGCACCACGGATTCCCCGACAGTCTCCCACACTGGTACTAGCGAGGCGTTAAGCTGTGTAACTTCTGCGATCTAACGAGAGCAGGTACATCCAGCTTAGAATGGCCATTGACATTAAATGTTTTAATCCATAGTCCTTTTTAATCGATTGTGAAACAAAATCTAAACGACATAATAAAAAGTCAACCGCACCACAGATTCCCAGACAGTCTCCCACACTGGTACTAGCGAGGCCTTAAGCTGTGTAACTTCTGCGTTCTGACGAGAGCAGGCACATTCAGCTTAGAATGGCCATTGACATTAAATGCTTTAATCCATAGTCCTATTTAATCTATTGTGAAAAAAAATCTAAACGACATAATAAAAAGTCAACCTCACCACGGATTCCCAGACAGTCTCCCACACTGGTACTAGCGAGGCCTTAAGCTGTGTAACTTCTGCGATCTGACGAGAGCAGGCACATTCAGCTTAGAATGGCCATTGACATTAAATGCTTTAATCCATAGTCCTTTTTAATCGATTGTGAAACAAAATCTAAACGACATAATAAAAAGTCAACCGCACCACGGATTCCCAGACAGTCTCCCACCATGGTACTAGCGAGGCCTTAAGCTGTGTAACTTCTGCGATCTGACGAGAGCAGGGACATTCATCTTAGAATAGCCATTGAAATTAAATGATTTAATCCATAGTCCTTTTTAATCGATTGTGAAACAAAATCTAAACGACATAATAAAAAGGCAACCGCACCACGGATTCCCAGACAGTCTCCCACACTGGTACTAGCGAGGCCTTAAGCTGTGTAACTTCTGCGATCTAACGAGAGCAGGGACATTCAGCTTAGAATGGCCATTGACATTAAATGCTTTAATCCATAGTCCTTTTTAATCGATTGTGAAACAAAATCTAAACGACATAATAAAAAGTCAACCGCACCACGGATTCCCAGACAGTCTCCCACACTGGTACTAGCGAGGCGTTAAGCTGTGTAACTTCTGCGATCTAACGAGAGCAGGCACATCCAGCTTAGAATGGCCATTGACATTAAATGTTTTAATCCATAGTCCTTTTTAATCGATTGTGAAACAAAATCTAAACGACATAATAAAAAGTCAACCCCACACGGATTCCCAGACAGTCTCCCACACTGGTACTAGCGAGGGCTTAAGTTGTGTAACTTCTGCGATCTGACGAGAGCAGGCACATTCAGCTTAGAATGGCCATTGACATTGAATGCTTTAATCCATAGTCCTTTTTAATCGATTGTGAAACAAAATCTAAACAACATAATAAAAAGTCAACCGCACCACGGATTCCCAGACAGTCTCCCACACTGGTACTAGCGAGGCCTTAAGCTGTGTAACAGCTGCAATCTGACGAGAGCAGGGACATTCAGCTTAGAATGGCCATTGACATTAAATGCTTTTATCCATAGTCCTTTTTAATCGATTGTGAAACAAAATCTAAACGACATAATAAAAAGTCAATCGCACCACGGATTCCCAGACAGTCTCCCACACTGGTACTAGCGAGGCCTTAAGCTGTGTAACTTCTGCGATCTGACGAGAGCAGGCACATTCAGCTTAGAATGGCCATTGACATTAAAAGCCTTAATCCATAGTCCTATTTAATCTATTGTGAAACAAAATCTAAACAACATAATAAAAAGTCAACCGCACCACGGATTCCCAGACAGTCTCCCACACTGGTACTAGCGAGGCCTTAAGCTGTGTAACTTCTGCGATCTGACGAGAGCAGGGACTTTCAGCTTAGAATGGCCATTGACATTAAATGCTTTAATCCATAGTCCTTTTTAATCGATTGTGAAACAAAATCTAAACGACATAATAAAAAGTCAACCGCACCACGGATTCCCAGACAGTCTCCCACACTGGTACTAGCGAGGCCTTAAGCTGTGTAACTTCTGCGATCTGACGAGAGCAGGCACATTAAGCTTAGAATGGCCATTGACATTAAATGCTTTAATCCATAGTCCTTTTTAATCGATTGTGAAACAAAATCTAAACGACATAATAAAAAGTCAACCGCACCACGGATTCCCAGACAGTCTCCCACACTGGTACTAGCGAGGCCCTAAGCTGTGTAACTTCTGCGATCTGACGAGAGCAGGCACATCCAGCTTAGAATGGCCATTGACATTAAATGCTTTAATCCATAGTCCTTTTTAATCGATTGTGAAACAAAATCTAAACGACATAATAAAAAGTCAACCGCACCACGGATTCCCAGACAGTCTCCCACACTGGTACTAGCGAGGCCTTAAGCTGTGTAACTTCTGCGATCTGACGAGAGCAGGGACATTCAGCTTAGAATGGCCATTGACATTAAATGCTTTAATTCATAGTCCTTTTTAATCGATTGTGAAACAAAATCTAAACGACATAATAAAAATTCAACCGCACCACGGATTCCAAGACAGTCTCCCACACTGGTACTAGCGAGGCCTTAAGCTGTGTAACTTCTGCGATCTGACGAGAGCAGGCACATTCAGCTTAGAATGGCCATTGACGTTAAATGCTTTAATCCATAGTCCTATTTAATCTATTGTGAAACAAAATCTAAACGACATAATAAAAAGTCAACCGCACCACGGATTCCCAGACAGTCTCCCACACTGGTACTAACGAGGCCTTAAGCTGAGTAACTTCTGCGATCTGACGAGAGCAGGCACATTCAGCTTAGAATGGCCATTGCCATTAAAAGCCTTAATCCATAGTCCTATTTAATCTATTGTGAAACAAAATCTAAACAACTTAATAAAAAGTCAACCGCACCACGGATTCCCAGACAGTCTCCCACACTGGTACTAGCGAGGCCTTAAGCTGTGTAACTTCTGCGATCTGACGAGAGCAGGGACATTCAGCTTAGAATGGCCATTGACATTAAATGCTTAATCCATAGTCCTATTTAATCGATTGTGAAACAAAATCTAAACGACATAATAAAAAGTCTACCGCACCACGGATTCCCAGACAGTCTCCAACACTGGTACTAGCGAGGCCTTAAGCTGTGTAACTTCTGCGTTCTGACGAGAGCAGGCACATTCAGCTTAGAATGGCCATTGACGTTAAATGCTTTAATCCATAGTCCTATTTAATCTATTGTGAAACAAAATCTAAACGACATAATAAAAAGGCAACCGCACCACGGATTCCCAGACAGTCTCCCACACTGGTACTAGCAAGGCCTTAAGCTGTGTAACTTCTGCGATCTGACGAGAGCAGGCACATTCAGCTTAGAATGGCCATTGACATTAAATGCTTTTCATCCATAGTCCTTTTTAATTGATTGTGAAACAAAATCTAAACGACATAATAAAAATTCAACAGCACCACGGATTCCCAGACAGTCTCCCACACTGGTACTAGCGAGGCCTTAAGCTGTGTAACTTCTGCGATCTGACGAGAGCAGGCACATTCAGCTTAGAATGGCCATTGACGTTAAATGTTTTAATCCATAGTCCTATTTAATCTATTGTGAAACTAAATCTTAACGACATAATAAAAAGTCAACCACACCACGGATTCCCAGACAGTCTCCCACACTGGTACTAGTGAGGCGTTAAGCTGTGTAACTTCTGCGATCTAACGAGAGCAGGCACATTCAGCTTAGAATTGCCATTGCCATTGACATTAAATGCTTTAATCCATAGTCCTTTTTAATCGATTGTGAAACAAAATCTAAACGACATAATAAAAAGTCAACCGCACCACGGATTCCCAGACAGTCTCCCACACTAGTACTAGCGAGGCCTTAAGCTGTGTAACTTCTGCGAACTGACGAGAGCAGGTACATTCAGCTTAGAATGGCCATTGACATTAAAAGCCTTAATCCATAGTCCTATTTCATCTATTGTGAAACAAAATCTAAACAACATAAAAAAAAGTCAACCGCACCACGGATTCCCAGACAGTCTCCCACACTGGTACTAGGGAGGCCTTAAGCTGTGTAACTTCTGCGATCTGACGAGAGCAGGCACATTCAGCTTAGAATGGCCATTGACGTTAAATGCTTTAATCCATAGTCCTATTTAATCTATTGTGAAACAAAATCTAAACGACATAATAAAAAGTCAACCACACCACGGATTCCCAGACAGTCTCCCACACTGGTACTAGCGAGGCGTTAAGCTGTGTAACTTCTGCGATCTAACGAGAGCAGGCACATTCAGCTTAGAATGACCATTGACATTAAATGCTTTAATCCATAGTCCTTTTTAATCGATTGTGAAACAAAATCTAAACGACATAATAAAAAGTCAACCGCACCACGGATTCCCAGACAGTCTCCCACACTGGTACTAACGAGGCCTTAAGCTGTGTAACTTCTGCGATCTGACGAGAGCAGGCACATTCAGCTTAGAATGGCCATTGCCATTAAAAGCCTTAATCCATAGTCCTATTTAATCTATTGTGAAACAAAATCTAAACAACATAATAAAAAGTCAACCGCACCACGGATTCCCAGACAGTCTCCCACACTGGTAATAGCGAGGCCTTAAGCTGTGTAACTTCTGCGATCTGACGAGAGCAGGCACATTCAGCTTAGAATGGCCATTGACATTAAATGCTTTAATCCATAGTCCTTTTTAATCGATTGTGAAACAAAATCTAAACGACATAATACAAAGTCAACCGCACCACGGATTCCCAGACAGTCTCCCACACTGGTACTAACGAGGCCTTAAGCTGTGTAACTTCTGCGATCTGACGAGAGCAGGCATATTCAGCTTAGAATGTCCATTGCCATTAAAAGCTTTAATCCATAGTCCTATTTAATCTATTGTGAAACAAAATCTAAACAACATAATAAAAAGTCAACCGCACCACGGATTCCCAGACAGTCTCCCACACTGGTACTAGCGAGGCCTTAAGCTGTGTAACTTCTGCGATCTGACGAGAGCAGGTACATTCAGCTTAGAATGGCCATTGACATTAAAAGCCTTAATCCATAGTCCTATTTAATCTATTGTGAAACAAAATCTAAACAACATAATAAAAAGTCAACCGCACCACGGATTCACAGACAGTCTCCCACACTGGTACTAGCGAGGCCTTAAGCTGTGTAACTTCTGCGATCTGACGAGAGCAGGGACATTCAGCTTAGAATGGCCATTGACATTAAATGCTTTAATCCATAGTCCTTTTTAATCGATTGTGAAACAAAATCTAAACGACATAATAAAAATTCAACCGCACCACGGATTCCCAGACAGTCTCCCACACTGGTACTAGCGAGGCCTTAAGATGTGTAACTTCTGCGATCTGACGAGAGCAGGCACATTCAGCTTAGAATGGCCATTGACGTTAAATGCTTTAATCCATAGTCCTAATTAATCTATTGTGAAACAAAATCTAAACGACATAATAAAAAGTCAACAACACCACGGATTCCCAGACAGTCTCCCACACTGGTACTAGCGAGGCGTTAAGCTGTGTAACTTCTGCGATCTAACGAGAGCAGGCACATTCAGCTTAGAATGGCCATTGACATTAAACGCTTTAATCCATAGTCCTTTTTAATCGATTGTGAAACAAAATCTAAACGACATAATAAAAAGTCAACCGCACCACGGATTCCCAGACAGTCTCCCACACTGGTACTAACGAGGCCTTAAGCTGTGTAACTTCTGCGATCTGACGAGAGCAGGCACATTCAGCTTAGAATGGCCATTGCCATTAAGAGCCTTAATCCATAGTCCTATTTAATCTATTGTGAAACAAAATCTAAACAACATAATAAAAAGTCAACCGCACCACGGATTCCCAGACAGTCTCCCACACTGGTACTAGCGAGGCCTTAAGCTGTGTAACTTCTGCGATCTGACGAGAGCAGGCACATTCAGCTTAGAATGGCCATTGACATTAAATGCTTTAATCCATAGTCCTTTTTAATCAATTGTGAAACAAAATCTAAACGACATAATAAAAAGTCAACCGCACCACGGATTCCCAGACAGTCTCCCACACTGGTACTAACGAGGCCTTAAGCTGTGTAACTTCTGCGATCTGACGAGAGCAGGCACATTCAGCTTAGAATGGCCATTGCCATTAAAAGCCTTAATCCATAGTCCTATTTAATCTATTGTGAAACAAAATCTAAACAACATAATAAAAAGTCAACCGCACCACGGATTCCCAGACAGTCTCCCACACTAGTACTAGCGAGGCCTTAAGCTGTGTAACTTCTGCGATCTGACGAGAGCAGGCACATTCAGCTTAGAATGGCCATTGACATTAAATGTTTAATCCATAGTCCTTTTTAATCGATTGTGAAACAAAATCTAAACGACATAATAAAAATTCTACCGCACCACGGATTCCCAGACAGTCTCCAACACTGGTACTAGCGAGGCCTTAAGCTGTGTAACTTCTGTGTTCTGATGAGAGCAGGCACATTCAGCTTAGAATGGCCATTGACGTTAAATGCTTTAATCCATAGTCCTATTTAATCTATTGTGAAACAAAATCTAAACGACATAATAAAAAGACAACCGCACCACGGATTCCCAGACAGTCTCCCACACTGGTACTAGCAAGGCCTTAAGCTGTGTAACTTCTGCGATCTGACGAGAGCAGGCACATTCAGCTTAGAATGGCCATTGACATTAAATGTTTTAATCCATAGTCCTTTTTAATTGATTGTGAAACAAAATCTAAACGACATAATAAAAATTCAACCGCACCACGGATTCCCAGACAGTCTCCCACACTGGTACTAGCAAGGCCTTAAGCTGTGTAACTTCTGCGATCTGACGAGAGCAGGCACATTCAGCTTAGAATGGCCATTGACATTAAATGTTTTTATCCATAGTCCTTTTTAATTGATTGTGAAACAAAATCTAAACGACATAATAAAAAGTCAACCGCACCACGGATTCCCAGACAGTCTCCCACACTGGTACTAACGAGGCCTTAAACTGTGTAACTTCTGCGATCTGACGAGAGCAGGCACATTCAGCTTAGAATGGCCATTGCCATCAAAAGCCTTAATCCATAGTCCTATTTAATCTATTGTGAAACAAAATCTAAACAACATAATAAAAAGTCAACCGCACCACGGATTCCCAGACAGTCTCCCACACTGGTAATAGCGAGGCCTTAAGCTGTGCAACTTCTGCGATCTGACGAGAGCAGGCACATTCAGCTTAGAATGGCCATTGACATTAAATGCTTTAATCCATAGTCCTTTTTAATCGATTGTGAAACAAAATCTAAACGACATAATACAAAGTCAACCGCACCACGGATTCCCAGACAGTCTCCCACACTGGTACTAACGAGGCCTTAAGCTGTGTAACTTCTGCGATCTGACGAGAGCAGGCACATTCAGCTTAGAATGTCCATTGCCATTAAAAGCCTTAATCCATAGTCCTATTTAATCTATTGTGAAACAAAATCTAAACAACATAATAAAAAGTCAACCGCACCACGGATTCCCAGACAGTCTCCCACACTGGTACTAACGAGGCCTTAAGCTGTGTAACTTCTGCGATCTGACGAGAGCAGGCACATTCAGCTTAGAATGTCCATTGCCATTAAAAGCCTTAATCCATAGTCCTATTTAATCTATTGTGAAACAAAATCTAAACAACATAATAAAAAGTCAACCGCACCACGGATTCCCAGACAGTCTCCCACACTGGTACTAGCGAGGCCTTAAGCTGTGTAACTTCTGCGATCTGACGAGAGCAGGTACATTCAGCTTAGAATGGCCATTGACATTAAAAGCCTTAATCCATAGTCCTATTTAATCTATTGTGAAACAAAATCTAAACAACATAATAAAAGGTCAACCGCACCACGGATTCACAGACAGTCTCCCACACTGGTACTAGCGAGGCCTTAAGCTGTGTAACTTCTGCGATCTGACGAGAGCAGGGACATTCAGCTTAGAATGGCCATTGACATTAAATGCTTTAATCCATAGTCCTTTTTAATCGATTGTGAAACAAAATCTAAACGACATAATAAAAATTCAACCGCACCACGGATTCCCAGACAGTCTCCCACACTGGTACTAGCGAGGCGTTAAGCTGAGTAACTTCTGCGATCTAACGAGAGCAGGCACATTCAGCTTAGAATGGCCATTGACATTAAACGCTTTAATCCATAGTCCTTTTTAATCGATTGTGAAACAAAATCTAAACGACATAATAAAAAGTCAACCGCACCACGGATTCCCAGACAGTCTCCCACACTGGTACTAACGAGGCCTTAAGCTGTGTAACTTCTGCGATCTGACGAGAGAAGGCACATTCAGCTTAGAATGGCCATTGCCATTAAGAGCCTTAATCCATAGTCCTATTTAATCTATTGTGAAACAAAATCTAAACAACATAATAAAAAGTCAACCGCACCACGGATTCCCAGACAGTCTCCCACACTGGTACTAGCGAGGCCTTAAGCTGTGTAACTTCTGCGAACTGACGAGAGCAGGCACATTCAGCTTAGAATGGCCATTGACATTAAATGCTTTAATCCATAGTCCTTTTTAATCGATTGTGAAACAAAATCTAAACGACATAATAAAAAGTCAACCGCACCACGGATTCCCAGACAGTCTCCCACACTGGTACTAACGAGGCCTTAAGCTGTGTAACTTCTGCGATCTGACGAGAGCAGGCACATTCAGCTTAGAATGGCCATTGCCATTAAAAGCCTTAATCCATAGTCCTATTTAATCTATTGTGAAACAAAATCTAAACAACATAATAAAAAGTCAACCGCACCACGGATTCCCAGACAGTCTCCCACACTAGTACTAGCGAGGCCTTAAGCTGTGTAACTTCTGCGATCTGACGAGAGCAGGCACATTCAGCTTAGAATGGCCATTGACATTAAATGTTTAATCCATAGTCCTTTTTAATCGATTGTGAAACAAAATCTAAACGACATAATAAAAATTCTACCGCACCACGGATTCCCAGACAGTCTCCAACACTGGTACTAGCGAGGCCTTAAGCTGTGTAACTTCTGTGTTCTGATGAGAGCAGGCACATTCAGCTTAGAATGGCCATTGACGTTAAATGCTTTAATCCATAGTCCTATTTAATCTATTGTGAAACAAAATCTAAACGACATAATAAAAAGACAACCGCACCACGGATTCCCAGACAGTCTCCCACACTGGTACTAGCAAGGCCTTAAGCTGTGTAACTTCTGCGATCTGACGAGAGCAGGCACATTCAGCTTAGAATGGCCATTGACATTAAATGTTTTAATCCATAGTCCTTTTTAATTGATTGTGAAACAAAATCTAAACGACATAATAAAAATTCAACCGCACCACGGATTCCCAGACAGTCTCCCACACTGGTACTAGCGAGGCCTTAAGCTGTGTAACTTTTGCGATCTGACGAGAGCAGGCACATTCAGCTTAGAATGGCCATTGACAATAAATGCTTTAATCCATAGTCCTTTTTAATCGATTGTGAAACAAAATCTAAACTACATAATAAAAAGTCAACCGCACCACGGATTCCCAGACAGTCTCCCACACTGGTACTAGCGAGGCCTTAAGCTGTGTAATTTCTGCGATCTGACGAGAGCAGGGACATTCAGCTTAGAATGGCCATTGACATTAAATGCTTTAATCCATAGTCCTTTTTAATCGATTGTGAAACAAAATCTAAACGACATAATAAAAATTCAACCGCACCACGGATTCCCAGACAGTCTCCCACACTGATACTAGCGAGGCCTTAAGCTGTGTAACTTCTGCGATCTGACGAGAGCAGGAACATTCAGCTTAGAATGGCCATTGACATTAAATGCTTTAATCCATAGTCCTATTTAATCTATTGTGAAACTAAATCTTAACGACATAATAAAAAGTCAACCACACCACGGATTCCCAGACAGTCTCCCACACTGGTACTAGCGAGGCCTTAAGCTGTGTAACTTCTGCGATCTGACGAGAGCAGGCACATTCAGCTTAGAATGGCCATTGACGTTAAATGCTTTAATCCATAGTCCTATTTAATCTATTGTGAAACAAAATCTAAACGACATAATAAGAAGTCAACCGCACCACGGATTCCCAGACAGTCTCCCACACTGGTACTAGCGAGGCCTTAAGCTGTGTAACTTCTGCAATCTGACGAGGGCAGGGACATTCAGCTTAGAATGGCCATTGACATCAAATGCTTTAATCCATAGTCCTTTTTAATCGATTGTGAAACAAAATCTAAACGACATAATAAAAATTCAACCGCACCACGGATTCCCAGACAGTCTCCCACACTGGTACTAGCGAGGCCTTAAGCTGTGTAACTTCTGCGATCTGACGAGAGCAGGCACATTCAGTTTAGAATGGCCATTGACGTTAAATGCTTTAATCCATAGTCCTATTTAATCTATTGTGAAACAAAATGTAAACGACATAATAAAAAGTCAACCGCACCACGGATTCCCAGACAGTCTCCCACACTGGTACTAGCGAGGCGTTAAGCTGTGTAACTTCTGCGATCTAACGAGAGCAGGCACATTCAGCTTAGAATGGCCATTGACATTAAATGCTTTAATCCATAGTCCTTTTTAATCGATTGTGAAACAAAATCTAAACGACATAATAAAAAGGCAACCGCACCACGGATTCCCAGACAGTCTTCCACACTGGTACTAGCGAGGCCTTAAGCTGTGTAACTTCTGCGGTCTGACGAGAGCAGGCACATTCAGCTTAGAATGGCCATTGACATTAAATGCTTTAATCCATAGTCCTTTTTAATCGATTGTGAAACATAATCTAAACAACATAATAAACAGTCAACCGCACCACGGATTCCCAGACAGTCTCCCTCACTGGTACTAGCAAGGCCTTAAGCTGTGTAACTTCTGCGATCTGACGAGAGCAGGGACATTCAGCTTAGAATGGCCATTGACATTAAATGCTTTAATCCATAGTCCTTTTTAATCGATTGTGAAACAAAATCTAAACGACATAATAAAAATTCAACCGCACCACAGATTCCCAGACAGTCTCCCACACTGGTACTAGCGAGGCCTTAAGCTGTGTAACTTCTGCGATCTGACGAGAGCAGGCACATTCAGCTTAGAATGGCCATTGACTTTAAATGCTTTAATCCATAGTCCTATTTAATCTATTGTGAAACAAAATCTAAACGACATAATAAAAAGTCAACCGCACCACGGATTCCCAGGCAGTCTCCCACACTGGTACTAGCGAGGCGTTAAGCTGTGTAACTTCTGCGATCTAACGAGAGCAGGCACATTCAGCTTAGAATGGCCATTGACATTAAATGCTTTAATCCATAGTCCTTTTTAATCGATTGTGAAACAAAATCTAAACAACATAATAAAAAGTCAACCACACCACGGATTCCCAGACACTCTCCCACACTGGTACTAGCGAGGGCTTAAGCTGTGTAACTTCTGCGATCTAACGAGAACAGGCACATTCAGCTTAGAATTGCCATTGACATTAAATGCTTTAATCCATAGTCCTTTTTAATCGATTGTGAAACAAAATCTAAACGACATAATAAAAAGTCTACCGCACCACGGATTCCCAGACAGTCTCCCACACTGGTACTAGCGAGGCCTTAAGCTGTGTAACTTCTGCGTTCTGACGAGAGCAGGAACATTCAGCTTAGAATGGCCATTGACGTTAAATGCTTTAATCCATAGTCCTATTTAATCTATTGTGAAACAAAATCTAAACGACATAATAAAAAGTCAACCGCACCACGGATTCCCAGACAGTCTCCCACACTGGTACTAGCGAGGCCTTAAGCTGTGTAACTTCTGCGATCTGACGAGAGCAGGCACATTCAGCTTAGAATGGCCATTGACATTAAATGCTTTAATCCATAGTCCTTTTTAATCGATTATGAAACAAAATCTAAACGACATAATAAAAAGTCAACCGCACCACGGATTCCCAGACAGTCTCCCACACTGGTACTAGCGAGGCCTTAAGCTGTGTAACTTCCGCAATCTGAGGAGAGCAGGGACATTCAGCTTAGAATGGCCATTGACATTAAATGCTTTAATCCATAGTCCTTTTTAATCGATTGTGAAACAAAATCTAAACGACATAATAAAAATTCAACCGCACCACAGATTCCCAGACAGTCTCCCACACTGGTACTAGCGAGGCCTTAAGCTGTGTAACTTCTGCGATCTGACGAGAGCAGGGACATTCAGCTTAGAGTGGCCATTGACATTAAGTGCTTTAATACATAGTCCTTTTTAATCGATTGTGAAACAAAATCTAAACGACATAATAAAAATTCAACCGCACCACGGATTCCCAGACAGTTTCCCACACTGGTACTAGCGAGGCCTTAAACTGTGTAACTTCTGCGTTCTGACGAGAGCAGGCACATTCAGCTTAGAATGGCCATTGACGTTTAATGCTTTAATCCATAGTCCTATTTAATCTATTGTGAAACAAAATCTAAACGACATAATAAAAAGACATCTGCACCACGGATTCCCAGACAGTCTCCCACACTGGTACTAGCAAAGCCTTAAGCTGTGTAACTTCTGCGATCTGACGAGAGCAGGCACATTCAGCTTAGAATGGCCATTGACATTAAATGCTTTAATCCATAGTCCTTTTTAATCGATTGTGAAACAAAATCTAAACGACATAATAAAAAGGCAACCGCACCACGGATTCCCAGACAGTCTCCCACACTGGTACTAGCGAGGCCTTAAGCTGTGTAACTTCAGCAGTCTGACGAGAGCAGGCACATTCAGCTTAGAATGGCCATTGACATTAAATGCTTTAATCCATAGTCCTTTTTAATCGATTGTGAAACAAAATCTAAACAACATAATAAAAAGTCAACCGCACCACGGATTCCCAGACAGTCTCCCACACTGTTACTAGCAAGGCCTTAAGCTGTGTAACTTCTGCGATCTGACGAGAGCAGGGACATTGAGCTTAGAATGGCCATTGACATTAAATGCTTTAATCCATAGTCCTTTTTAATCGATTGTGAAACAAAATCAAAACGACATAATAAAAATTCAACCGCACCACCGATTCCCAGACAGTCTCCCACACTGGTACTAGCGAGGCGTTAAGCTGTGTAACTTCTGCGATCTAACGAGAGCAGGCACATTTAGCTTAGAATGGCCATTGACACTAAATGCTTTAATCCATAGTCCTTTTTAATCGATTGTGAAACAAAATCTAAACGACATAATAAAAAGTCAACCGCACCACGGATTCCCAGACAGTCTCCCAAACTGGTACTAGCGAGGCCTTAAGCTGTGTAACTTCTGCGATCTGACGAGAGCAGACACATTCAGCTTAGAATGGCCATTGACATTACATGCTTTAATCCATAGTCCTTTTTAATCGATTGTGAAACAAAATCTAAACGACATAATAAAAAGTCAACCGCACCACGGATTCCCAGACAGTCTCCCACACTGGTACTAGCGAGGCCTTAAGCTGTGTAACTTCTGCGATCTGACGAGAGCAGGGACATTCAGCTTAGAATGGCCATTGACATTAAATGCTTTAATCCATAGTCCTTTTTAATCGATTGTGAAACAAAATCTAAACAACATAATAAAAATTCAACCGCACCACGGATTCCCAGACAGTCTCCCACACTGGTACTAGCGAGGCCTTAAGCTGTGTAACTTCTGCGATCTGACGAGAGCAGGCACATTCAGCTTAGAATGGCCATTGACGTTAAATGCTTTAATCCATAGTCCTATTTAATCTATTGTGAAACAAAATCTAAACGACATAATAAAAAGTCAACCGCACCACGGATTCCCAGACAGTCTCCCACACTGGTACTACCGAGGCGTTAAGCTGTGTAACTCCTGCGATCTAACGAGAGCAGGCACATTCAGCTTAGAATGGCCATTGACATTAAATGCTTTAATTCATAGTCCTTTTTAATCGATTGTGAAACAAAATCTAAACGACATAATAAAAAGTCAACCGCACCACGGATTCCCAGACAGTCTCCCACACTGGTACTAGCGAGGCCTTAAGCTGTGTAACTTCTGCGATCTGACGAGAGCAGGCACAATCAGCTTAGAATGGCCATTGACATTAAATGCGTTAATCCATAGTCCTTTTTAATCGATTGTGAAACAAAATCTAAATGACATAATAAAAAGTCAACCGCACCACGGATTCCCAGACAGTCTCCCACACTGGTACTAACGAGGCCTTAAGCTGTGTAACTTCTGCGATCTGACGAGAGCAGGCACATTCAGCTTAGAATGGCCATTGCCATTAAAAGCCTTAATCCATAGTCCTATTTAATCTATTGTGAAACAAAATCTAAACAACATAATAAAAAGTCAACCGCACCACGGATTCCCAGACAGTCTCCCACACTGGTACTAGCGAGGCCTTAAGCTGTGTAACTTCTGCGATCTGACGAGAGCAGGGACATTCAGCTTAGAATGGCCATTGACATTAAATGCTTAATCCATAGTCCTTTTTAATCGATTGTGAAACAAAATCTAAACGACATAATAAAAAGTCAACCGCACCACGGATTCCCAGACAGTCTCCAACACTGGTACTAGCGAGGCTTTAAGCTGTGTAACTTCTGCGTTCTGACGAGAGCAGGCACATTCAGCTTAGAATGGCCATTGACGTTAAATGCTTTAATCCATAGTCCTATTTAATCTATTGTGAAACAAAATCTAAACGACATAATAAAAAGGCAACCGCACCACGGATTCCCAGACAGTCTCCCACACTGGTACTAGCAAGGCCTTAAGCTGTGTAACTTCTGCGATCTGACGAGAGCAGGCACATTCAGCTTAGAATGGCCATTGACATTAAATGCTTTTCATCCATAGTCCTTTTTAATTGATTGTGAAACAAAATCTAAACGACATAATAAAAAGTCAACCGCACCACGGATTCCCAGACAGTCTCCCACACTGGTACTAGCGAGGCCTTAAGCTGTGTAACTTCTGCGATCTGACGAGAGCAGGCACATTCAGCTTAGAATGGCCATTGACAATAAATGCTTTAATCCATAGTCCTTTTTAATGGATTGTGAAACAAAATCTAAACGACATAATAAAAAGTCAACCGCACCACGGATTCCCAGACAGTCTCCCACACTGGTACTAGCAAGGCCTTAAGCTGTGTAACTTCTGCGATCTGACGAGAGCAGGGACATTCAGCTTAGAATGGCCATTGACATTAAATGCTTTAATCCATAGTCCTTTTTAATCGATTGTGAAACAAAATCTAAACGACATAATAAAAATTCAACCGCACCACGGATTCCCAGACAGTCTCCCACACTGGTACTAGCGAGGCCTTAAGCTGTGTAACTTCTGCGATCTGACGAGAGCAGGCACATTCAGCTTAGAATGGCCATTGACGTTAAATGCTTTAATCCATAGTCCTATTTAATCTATTGTGAAACTAAATCTTAACGACATAATAAAAAGTCAACCACACCACGGATTCCCAGACAGTCTCCCACACTGGTACTAGTGAGGCGTTAAGCTGTGTAACTTTTGCGATCTAACGAGAGCAGGCACATTCAGCTTAGAATTGCCATTGCCGTTGACACTAAATGCTTTAATCCATAGTCCTTTTTAATCGATTGTGAAACAAAATCTAAACGACATAATAAAAAGTCAACCGCACCACGGATTCCCAGACAGTCTCCCACACTAGTAATAGCGAGGCCTTAAGCTGTGTAACTTCTGCGATCTGACGAGAGCAGGTACATTCAGCTTAGAATGGCCATTGACATTAAAAGCCTTAATCCATAGTCCTATTTCATCTATTGTGAAACAAAATCTAAACAACATAAAAAAAAGTTAACCGCACCACGGATTCCCAGACAGTCTCCCACACTGGTACTAGCGAGGCCTTAAGCTGTGTAACTTCTGCGATCTGACGAGAGCAGGCAAACTCAGCTTAGAATGGCCATTGAGGTTAAATGCTTTAATCCATAGTCCTATTTAATCTATTGTGAAACAAAATCTAAACGACATAATAAAAAGTCAACCGCACCACGGATTCCCAGACAGTCTCCCAAACTGGTACTAGCGAGGCGTTAAGCTGTGTAACTTCTGCGATCTAACGAGAGCAGGCACATTCAGCTTAGAATGGCCATTGACATTAAATGCTTTAATCCATAGTCCTTTTTAATCGATTGTGAAACAAAATCTAAACGACATAATAAAAAGTCAACCGCACCACGGATTCCCAGACAGTCTCCCACACTGGTACTAGCGAGGCCTTAAGCTGTGTAACTTCTGGGATCTGACGAGAGCAGGCACATTCAGCTTAGAATGGCCATTGACGTTAAATGCTTTAATCCATAGTCCTATTTAATCTATTGTGAAACAAAATCTAAACGACATAATAAAAAGTCAACCGCACCACGGGTTCCCAGACAGTCTCCCACACTGGTACTAGCGAGGACTTAAGCTGTATAACTTTTGCGGTCTGACGAGAGCAGGCACATTCAGGTTAGAATGGCCATTGCCATTAAAAGCCTTAATCCATAGTCCTATTTAATCTATTGTGAAACAAAATCTAAACAACATAATAAAAAGTCAACCGCACCACGGATTCCCAGACAGTCTCCCACACTGGTACTAGCGAGGCCTTAAGCTGTGTAACTTCTGCGATCTGACGAGAGCAGACACATTCAGCTTAGAATAGCCATTGACATTACATGCTTTAATCCATAGTCCTTTTTAATCGATTGTGAAACAAAATCTAAACGACATAATAAAAAGTCAACCGCACCACGGATTCCCAGACAGTCTCCCACACTGGTACTAGCGAGGCCTTAAGCTGTGTAACTTCTGCGATCTGACGAGAGCAGGGACATTCAGCTTAGAATGGCCATTGACATTAAATGCTTTAATCCATAGTCCTTTTTAATCGATTGTGAAACAAAATCTAAACGACATAATAAAAATTCAACCGCACCACGGATTCCCAGACAGTCTCCCACACTGGTACTAGCGAGACCTTAAGCTGTGTAACTTCTGCGATCTGACGAGAGCAGGCACATTCAGCTTAGAATGGCCATTGACGTTAAATGCTTTAATCCATAGTCCTATTTAATCTATTGTGAAACAAAATCTAAACGACATAATAAAAAGTCAACCGCACCACGGATTCCCAGACAGTCTCCCACACTGGTACTAGCGAGGCGTTAAGCTGTGTAACTTCTGCGACTTAACGAGAGCAGGCACATTCAGCTTAGAATGGCCATTGACTTTAAATGCTTTAATCCATAGTCCTTTTTAATCGATTGTGAAACAAAATCTAAATGACATAATAAAAAGTCAACCGCACCACGGATTCCCAGACAGTCTCCCACACTGGTACTAGCGAGGCCTTAAACTGTGTAACTTCTGCGATCTGACGAGAGCAGGGACATTCAGCTTAGAATGGCCATTGACATTAAATGCTTTAATCCATAGTCCTTTTTAATCGATTGTGAAACAAAATCTAAACGACATAATTCAAATTCAACCGCACCACGGATTCCCAGACAGTCTCCCACACTGGTACTAGCGAGACCTTAAGCTGTGTAACTTCTGCGAGCTGACGAGAGCAGGCAAATTCAGCTTAGAATGGCCATTGAGGTTAAATGCTTTAATCCATAGTCCTATTTAATCTATTGTGAAACAAAATCTAAACAACATAATAAAAAGTCAACCGCACCACGGATTCCCAGACAGTCTCCCACACTGGTACTAGCGAGGCCTTAAGCTGTGTAACTTCTGCGATCTGACGAGAGCAGGCAGATTCAGCTTAGAATGGCCATTGACATTAAATGCTTTAATCCATAGTCCTTTTTAATCGATTGTGAAACAAAATCTAAACGACATAATAAAAAGTCAACCACACCACGGATTCCCAGACAGTCTCCCACACTGGTACTAGCGAGGCCTTAAGCTGTGTAACTTCTGCGATCTGACAAAAGCAGGCACATTCAGCTTAGAATGGTCATTGTTATTAACAGCCTTAATCCATAGTCCTATTTAATCTATTGTGAAACAAAATCTAAACAACATAATAAAAAGTCAACCGCACCACGGATTCCCAGACAGTCTCCCACACTAGTACTAGCGAGGCGTTAAGCTGTGTAACTTCTGCGATCTAACAAGAGCAGGCACATTCAGCTTAGAATGGCCATTGACATTAAATGCTTTAATCCATAGTCCTTTTTAATCGATTGTGAAACAAAATCTAAACGACATAATAAAAATTCAACCGCACCACGGATTCCCAGACAGTCTCCCACACTGGTACTAGCGAGGCCTTAAGCTGTGTAACTTCTGCGTTCTGACGAGAGAAGGGACATTCAGCTTAGAATGGCCATTGACGTTAAATGCTTTAATCCATAGTCCTATTTAATCTATTGTGAAACAAAATCTAAACAACATAATAAAAAGTCAACCGCACCACGGATTCCCAGACAGGCTCCCACACTGGTACTAGCGAGGCCTTAAGCTGTGTAACTTCTGCGATCTGACGAGAGCAGGTACATTCAGCTTAGAATGGCCATTGACATTAAATGTTTTAATCCATAGTCCTTTTTAATCGATTGTGAAACAAAATCTAAACGACATAATAAAAAGTCAACCGCACCACGGATTCCCAGACAGTCTCCCACACTGGTACTAGCGAGGCCTTAAGCTGCGTAATTTCTGCGATCTGACGAGAGCAGGCACATTCAGCTTAGAATGGCCATTGACATTAAATGCTTTAATCCACAGTCCTTTTTAATCGATTGTGAAACAAAATCTAAACGACATAATAAAAAGTCAACCGCACCACGGATTCCCAGACAGTCTCCCACACTGGTACTAGCGAGGCCTTAAGCTGTGTAACTTCTGCGATCAGACGAGAGCAGGGACATTCAGCTTAGAATGGCCATTGACATTAAATGCTTTAATCCATAGTCCTTTTTAATCGATTGTGAAACAAAATCTAAACGACATAATAAAAATTCAACCGCACCACGGATTCCCAGACAGTTACTAGCGAGGTGTTAAGCTGTGTAACTTCTGCGATCTAACGAGAGCAGGGACATTCAGCTTAGAATGGCCATTGACATTAAATGCTTTAATCCATAGTCCTTTTTAATCGATTGTGAAACAAAATCTAAACGACATAATAAAAAGTCAACCGCACCACGGATTCCCAGACAGTCTCCCACACTGGTACTAGCGAAGCCTTAAGCGGTGTAACTTCTGCGATCTGACGAGAGCAGGCACATTCAGCTTAGAATGGCCATTAAAATTAAAAGCCTTAATCCATAGTCCTATTTAATCTATTGTGAAACAAAATCTAAACAACACAATAAAAATTCAACCGCACCACGGATTCCCAGACAGTCTCCCACACTGATACTAGCGAGGCCTTAAGCTGTGTAACTTCTGCGATCTGACGAGAGCAGGGACATTCAGCTTAGAATGGCCATTGACATTAAATGCTTTAATCCATAGTCCTTTTTTATCGATTGTGAAATAAAATCTAAACGACATAATAAAAATTCAACCGCACCACGGATTCCCAGACAGTCTCCCACACTGTTACTAGCGAGGCCTTAAGCTGTGTAACTTCTGCGTTCTGACGAGAGCAGGCACATTCAGCTTAGAATGGCCATTGACGTTAAATGCTTTAATCCATAGTCCTATTTAATCTATTGTGAAACAAAATCTAAACGACATAATAAAAAGTCAACCGCACCACGGATTCCCAGACAGTCTCCCACACTGGTACTAGCGAGGCGTTTAGCTGTGTAACTTCTGCGATCTAACGAGAGCAGGTACATCCAGCTTAGAATGGCCATTGACATTAAAAGTCTTAATCCATAGTCCTATTTAATCTATTGTGAAACAAAATCTAAACAACATAATAAAAAGTCAACCGCACCACGGATTCCCAGACAGTCTCCCACACTGGTACTAGCGAGGACTTAAGCTATGTAACTTCTGCGTTCTGACGAGAGCAGGCACATTCAGCTTAGAATGGCCATTGACGTTAAATGCTTTAATCCATAGTCCTTTTTAATCGATTGTGAAACAAAATCTAAACGACATAATAAAAATTCAACCGCACCACGGATTCCTAGACAGTCTCCCACACTGGTACTAGCGAGGCCTTAAGCAGTGTAACTTCTGCGATCTGACGAGAGCAGGCACATTCAGCTTAGAATGGCCATTGACATTAAATGCTTTAATCCATAGTCCTTTTTAATCGATTGTGAAACAAAATCTAAACGACATAATAAAAAGTCAACAGCACCACGGATTCCCAGACAGTCTCCCACACTGGTACTAGCGAGGCCTTAAGCTGTGTAACTTCTGCGATCTGATGAGAGCAGGGACATTCAGCTTAGAATGGCCATTAACATTAAATGCTTTAATCCATAGTCCTTTTTAATCGATTGTGAAACAAAATCTAAACGACATAATAAAAATTCAACCGCACAACGGATTCCGAGACAGTCTCCCACACTGGTACTAGCGAGGCCTTAAGCTGGGTAACTTCTGCGATCTGACGAGAGCAGGCACATTCAGCTTAGAATGGCCATTGACTTTAAATGCTTTAATCCATAGTCCTATTTAATCGATTGTGAAACAAAATCTAAACGACATAATGAAAAGTCAACCGCACCACGGATTCCCAGACAGTCTCCCACACTAGTACTAGCGAGGCCTTAAGCTGTGTAACTTCTGCGATCTGACGAGAGCAGGCACATTCAGCTTAGAATGGCCATTGACATTAAATGCTTTAATCCATAGTCCTTTTTAATCGATTGTGAAACAAAATCTAAACGACATAATAAAAAGTCAACCGCACCACGGATTCCCAGACAGTCTCCCACACTGGTACTAGCGAGGGCTTAAGCTGTGTAATTTCTGCGTTCTGACGAGAGCAGGCACATTCAGCTTAGAATGGCCATTTACGTTAAATGCTTTAATCCATAGTCCTATTTAATCTATTGTGAAACAAAATCTAAACGACATAATAAAAAGTCAACCGCGCCACGGATTCCCAGACAGTCTCCCACACTGGTACTAGCGAGGCCTTAAGCTGTGTAATTTCTGCGATCTGGCGAGAGCAGGCACATTCAGCTTAGAATGGCCATTGACATTAAATGCTTTAATCCATAGTCCTTTTTAATCGATTGTGAAACAAAATCTAAACGACATAATAAAAAGGTCAACCGCACCACGGATTCCCAGACAGTCTCCCACACTGGTACTAGCGAGGCCTTAAGCTGTGTAACTTCTGCGATCTGACGAGAGCAGGCACATTCAGCTTAGAATGGCCATTGACATTAGAGGCTTTAATCGATAGTCCTTTTTAATCGATTGTGAAACAAAATCTAAACGACATAATAAAAAGTCAACCGCACCACGGATTCCCAGACAGTCTCCCACACTGGTACTAGCGAGGCCTTAAGCTGTGTAACTTCTGCGATCTGACGAGAGCAGGCACATTCAGCTTAGAATGGCCATTGACATTAAAAGCCTTAATCCATAGTCCTATTTAATCTATTGTGAAACAAAATCTAAACAACATAATAAAAAGTCAACTGCACCACGGATTCCCAGACAGTCTCCCACACTGGTACTAGCCAGGCCTTAAGCTGTGTAACTTCTGCGATCTGACGAGAGCAGGGACATTCAGCTTAGAATGGCCATTGACGTTAAATTCTTTAATCCATAGTCCTTTTTAATCGATTGTGAAACAAAATCTAAACGACATAATAAAAATTCAACCGCACCACGGATTCCCAGACAGTCTCTCACACTGGTACTAGCGAGGCCTTAAGCTGTGTAACTTCTGCGTTCTGGCTAGAGCAGGCACATTCAGCTTAGAATGGCCATTGACGTTAAATGCTTTAATCCATAGTCCTATTTAATCTATTGTGAAACAAAATCTAAACGACATAATAAAAAGTCAACCGCACCACGGATTCCCAGACAGTCTCCCACACTGGTACTAGCGAGGCGTTTAGCTGTGTAACTTCTGCGATCTGACGAGAGCAGGCACATTCAGCTTAGAATGGCCATTGACGTTAAATGTTTTAATCCATAGTCCTATTTAATCTATTGTGAAACAAAATCTAAACGAAATAATAAAAAGTCAACCGCACCACGGATTCCCAGACAGTCTACCACACTGGTACTAGCGAGGCGTTAAGCTGTTTAACTTCTGCGATCTAACGAGAGCATGCACATTCAGCTTACAATGGCCATTGACATTAAGTGCTTTAATCCATAGTCCTTTTTAATCGATTGTGAAACAAAATCTAAACGACATAATAAAAAGTCAACCACACCACGGATTCCCAGACAGTCTCCCACACTGGTACTAGCGAGGCCTTAAGCTGTGTAACTTCTGCGATCTGACGAGAGCAGGCACATTCAGCTTAGAATGGCCATTGACATTAAAAGCCTTAATCCATAGTCCTATTTAATCTATTGTGAAACAAAATCTAAACAACATAATAAAAAGTTAACCGCACCACGGATTCCCAGACAGTCTCCCACACTGGTACTAGCGAGGCCTTAAGCAGTGTAACTTCTGCGATCTGACGAGAGCAGGCACATTCAGCTTAGAATGGCCATTGACGTTAAATGCTTTAATCCATAGTCCTATTTAATCTATTGTGAAACAAAATCTAAACGACATAATAAAAAGTCAACCGCACCACGGATTCCCAGACAGTCACCCACACTGGTACTAGCGAGGCGTTAAGCTGTGTAACTTCTACGATCTAACGAGAGCAGGCACATTCAGCTTAGAATGGCCATTGACATTAAATGCTTTAATGCATAGTCCTTTTTAATCGATTGTGAAACAAAATCTAAACGACATAATAAAAAGTCAACCGCACCACGGATTCCCAGACAGTCTCCCACACTGGTAGGAGCGAGGCCTTAAGCTGTGTAACTTCTGCGATCTGACGAGAGCAGGCACATTCAGCTTAGAATGGCCAATGACATTAAAAGCCTTAATCCATAGTCCTATTTAATCTATTGTGAAACAAAATCTAAACAACATAATAAAAAGTCAACCGCACCATGCATTCCCAGACAGTCTCCCTCACTGGTACCAGCGAGGCCTTAAGCTGTGTAACTTCTGCGATCTGACGAGAGCAGAGACATTCAGCTTAGAATGGCCATTGACATTAAAGGCTTTAATCCATAGTCCTTTTTAATCGATTGTGAAACAAAATCTAAACGACATAATAAAAACTCAACCGCACCACGGATTCCCAGACAGTCTCCCACACTGGAACTAGCGAGGCCTTAAACTGTGTAACTTCTGCGTTGATACGAGAGCAGGCACATTCAGCTTAGAATGGCCATTGACGTTAAATGCTTTAATCCATAGTCCTATTTAATCTATTGTGAAACAAAATCTAAACGACATAATAAAAAGTCAACCGCACCACGGATTCCCAGACAGTCTCCCACACTGGTACTAGCGAGGCGTTAAGCTGTGTAACTTCTGCGATCTAACGAGAGCAGGCACATTCAGCTTAGAATGAGCATTGACTTTAAATGTTTTAATCCATAGTCCTTTTTAATCGATTGTGAAACAAAATCTAAACGACATAATAAAAATTCAACCGCACAACGGATTCCGAGACAGTCTCCCACACTGGTACTAGCGAGGCCTTAAGTGGGGTAACTTCTGCGATCTGACGAGAGCAGGCACATTCAGCTTAGAATGGCCATTGACATTAAATGCTTTAATCCATAGTCCTTTTTAATCGATTGTGAAACAAAATCTAAACGACATAATAAAAAGTCAACCGCACCACGGATTCCCAGACAGTCCTCCACACTGGTACTAGCGAGGCCTTAAGCTGTGTAACTTCTGCGATCTGACGAGAGCAGGCACATTCAGCTTAGAATGGCCATTGACATTAAAGGCTTTAATCCATAGTCCTTTTTAATCGATTGTGAAACAAAATCTAAACGACATAATAAAAAGTCAACCGCACCACAGATTCCCAGACAGTCTCCCACACTGGTACTAGCGAGGTCTTAAGCTGTGTAACTTCTGCGTTCGGACGAGAGCAGGCACATTCAGCTTAGAATGGCCATTGACGTTAAATGCTTTAATCCATAGTCCTTTTTAATCGATTGTGAAACAAAATCTAAACGACATAATAAAAAGTCACCCGCACCACGGATTCCCAGACAGTCTCCCACACTGGTACTAGCGAGGCCTTAAGCTGTGTAACTTCTGCGATCTGACGAGAGCAGGCACATTCAGCTTAGAATGGCCATTAACATTAAATGCTTTAATCCATAGTCCTTTTTAATCGATTGTGAAACAAAATCTAAACGACATAATAAAAGTTCAACCGCACCACGGATTCCCAGACAGTCTCCCACACTGGTACTAGCGAGGCCTTAAGCTGTGTAACTTCTGCGTTCTGACTAGAGCAGGCACATTCAGCTTAGAATGGCCATTGACGTTAAATGCTTTAATCCATAGTCCTATTTAATCTATTGTGAAACAAAATCTAAACGACATAATAAAAAGTCAACCGCACCACGGATTCCCAGACAGTCTCCCACACTGGTAGTAGCGAGGCCTTAAGCTGTGTAACTTCTGCGATCTGACGAGAGCAGGCACATTCAGCTTAGAATGGCCATTGACGTTAAATGCTTTAATCCATAGTCCTATTTAATCTATTGTGAAACAAAATCTAAACGACATAATAAAAAGTCAACCGCACCACGGATTCCCAGACAGTCTCCCACACTGGTACTAGCGAGGCGTTAAGCTGTGTAACTTCTGCGATCTAACGAGGGCAGGCACATTCAGCTTAGAATGGCCATTGACATTAAAAGCCTTAATCCATAGTCCTATTTAATCTATTGTGAAACAAAACCTAAACAACATAATAAAAAGTCAACCGCACCACGGATTCCCAGACAGTCTCCCACACTGGTACTAGCGAGGCCTTAAGCTGTGTAACTTCTGCGATCTGACGAGAGCAGGTACATTCAGCTTAGAATGGCCATTGACATTAAATGCTTTAATCCATAGTCCTTTTTAATCTGTTGTGAAACAAAATCTAAACGACATAATAAAAAGTCAACCGCACCACGGATTCCCAGACAGTCTCCCACACTGGTACTAGCGAGGCCTTAAGCTGTGTAACTTCTGCGTTCTGACGAGAGCAGGCACATTCAGCTTAGAATGGCCATTGACGTTAAATGCTTTAATCCATAGTCCTATTTAATCTATTGTGAAACAAAATCTAAACGACATAATAAAAAGTCAACCGCACCACGGATTCCCAGACAGTCTCCCACACTGGTACTAGCGAGGCCTTAAGCTGTGTAACTTCTGCGATCTGACGAGAGCACGCACATTCAGCTTAGAATGGCCATTGACGTTAAATGCTTTAATCCATAGTCCTATTTAATCTATTGTGAAACAAAATCTAAACGACATAATAAAAAGTCAACCGCACCACGGATTCCCAGACAGTCTCCCGCACTGGTACTAGCGAGGCGTTAAGCTGTGTAACTTCTGCGATCTAACGAGGGCAGGCACATTCAGCTTAGAATGGCCATTGACATTAAATGCTTTAATCCATAGTCCTTTTTAATCGATTGTAAAACAAAATCTAAACGACATAATAAAAAGTCAACCGCACCACGGATTCCCAGACAGTCTCCCACACTGGTACTAGCGAGGACTTAAGCTGTGTAACTTCTGCGATCTGACGAGAGCAGGGACATTCAGCTTAGAATGGCCATTGACATTAAATGCTTTAATCCATAGTCCTTTTTAATCGATTGTGAAACAAAATCTAAACGACATAATAAAAATTCAACCGCACCACGGATTCCCAGACAGTCTCCCACACTGGTACTAGCGAGGCCTTAAGCTGTGTAACTTCTGCGTTGTGACGAGAGCTGGCACATTCAGCTTAGAATGGCCATTGACGTTAAATGCTTTAATCCATAGTCCTATTTAATCTATTGTGAAACAAAATCTAAACAACATAATAAAAAGTCAACCGCACCACGGATTCCCAGACAGTCTCCCACACTGGTACTAGCGAGGCCTTAAGCTGTGTAACTTCTGCGATCTGACGAGAGCAGGCACATTCAGCTTAGAATGGCCATTGACATTAAATGCTTTAATCCATAGTCCTTTTTAATCGATTGTGAAACAAAATCTAAACGACATAATAAAAAGTCAACCGCACCACGGATTCCCAGACAGTCTCCCACACTGGTACTAGTGAGGCCTTAAGCTGTGTAACTTCTGCGATCTGACGAGAGCAGGCACATTCAGCTTAGAATGGCCATTGACATTAAATTCTTTAATCCATAGTCCTTTTTAATCGATTGTGAAACAAAATCTAAACGACATAATAAAAAGTCAACCGCACCACGGATTCCCAGACAGTCTCCCACACTGGTACTAGCGAGGCCTTAAGCTGTGTAACTTCTGCGATCTGACGAGAGCAGGGACATTCAGCTTAGAATGGCCATTGACATTAAATGCTCTAATCCATAGTCCTTTTTAATCGATTGTGAAACAAAATCTAAACGACATAATAAAAATTCAACCGCTCCACGGATTCCCAGACAGTCTCCCACACTGGTACTAGCGAGGCCTTAAGCTGTGTAACTTCTGCGATCTGACGAGAGCAGGCACATTCAGCTTAGAATGGCCATTGACGTTAAATGCTTTAATCCATAGTCCTATTTAATCTATTGTGAAACAAAATCTAAACGACATAATAAAAAGTCAACCGCACCACGGATTCCCAGACAGTCACCCACACTGGTACTAGCGAGGCCTTAAACTGTGTAACTTCTGCGATCTGACGAGAGCAGGCACATTCAGCTTAGAATGGCCATTGACATTAAAAGCCTTAATCCATAGTCCTATTTAATCTATTGTGAAACAAAATCTAAACAACATAATAAAAAGTCAACCGCACCACGGATTCCCAGACAGTCACCCACACTGGTACTAGCGAGGCCTTAAACTGTGTAACTTCTGCGATCTGACGAGAGCAGGCACATTCAGCTTAGAATGGCCATTGACATTAAATGCTTTAATCCATAGTCCTTTTTAATCGATTGTGAAACAAAATCTAAACGACATAATAAAAAGTCAACCGCACCACGGATTCCCAGACAGTCTCCCACACTGGTACTAGCGAGGCCCTAAGCTGTGTAACTTCTGCGATCTGACGAGAGCAGGGACATTCAGTTTAGAATGGCCATTGACATTAAATGCTTTAATCCATAGTCCTTTTTAATCGATTGTGAAACAAAATCTAAACGACATAATAAAAAGTCAACCGCACCACGGATTCCCAGACAGTCTCCCACACTGGTACTAGCGAGGCCTTAAGCTGTGTAACTTCTGCTATCTGACGAGAGCAGGCACATTCAGCTTAGAATGGCCATTGACATTAAAAGCTGTAATCCATAGTCCTATTTAATCTATTGTGAAACAAAATCTAAACGACATAATAAAAAGTCAACCGCACCACGCATTCCCAGACAGTCTCCCACACTGGTACTAGCGAGGCCTTAAGCTGTGTAACTTCTGCGTTCGGACGAGAGCAGGCACATTCAGCTTAGAATGGCCATTCACGTTAAATGCTTTAATCCATAGTCCTATTTAATCTATTGTGAAACAAAATCTAAACGACATAATAAAAACTCAACCGCACCACGGATTCCCAGACAGTCTCCCACACTGGTACTAGCGAGGCCTTAAGCTGTGTAACTTCTGCGTTTGGACGAGAGCAGGCACATTCAGCTTAGAATGAGCACTGACTTTAAATGCTTTAATCCATAGTCCTTTTTAATCGATTGTGAAACAAAATCTAAACGACATAATAAAAAGTCAACCGCACCACGGATTCCCAGACAGTCTCCCACACTGGTACTAGCGAGGCCTTAAGCTGTGTAACTTCTGCGATCTGACGAGAGCAGGCACATTCAGCTTAGAATGGCCATTGACATTAAAAGCCTTAATCCATAGTCCTATTTAATCTATTGTGAAACAAAATCTAAACAGCATAATAAAAAGGCAACCGCACCACGGATTCCCAGACAATCTCCCACACTGGTACTAGCGAGGACTTAAGCTATGTAACTTCTGCGTTCTGACGAGAGCAGGCACATTCAGCTTAGAATGGCCATTGACATTAAATGCTTTAATCCATAGTCCTTTTTAATCGATTGTGAAACAAAATCTAAACGACATAATAAATAGTCAACCGCACCACGGATTCCCAGACAGTCTCCCACACTGATACTAGCGAGGCCTTAAGCTGTGTAACTTCTGCGATCTGACGAGAGCAGGCACATTCAGCTTAGAATGGCCATTGACATTAAAAGCCGTAATCCATAGTCCTATTTAATCTATTGTGAAACAAAATCTAAACAACATAATAAAAAGTCAACCGCACCACGCATTCCCAGACAGTCTCCCACACTGGTACCAGCGAGGCCTTAAGCTGTGTAACTTCTGCGATCTGACGAGAGCAGGGACATTCAGCTTAGAATGGCCATTGACATTAAAGGCTTTAATCCATAGTCCTTTTTAATCGATTGTGAAACAAAATCTAAACGACATAATAAAAAGTCAACCGCACCACGGATTCCCAGACAGTCTCCCACACTGGTACTAGCGAGGACTTAAGCTATGTAACTTCTGCGATCTGACGAGAGCAGGCACATTCAGCTTAGAATGGCCATTGACGTTAAATGCTTTAATCCATAGTCCTATTTAATCTATTGTGAAACAAAATCTAAACGACATAATAAAAAGTCAACCGCACCACAGATTCCCAGACAGTCTCCCACACTGGTACTAGCGAGGCCTTAAGCTGTGTAACTTCTGCGATCTGACGAGAGCAGGCACATTCAGCTTAGAATGGCCATTGACGTTAAATGCTTTAATCCATAGTCCTATTTAATCTATTGTGAAACAAAATCTAAACGAGATAATAAAAAGTCAACCGCACCACGGATTCCCAGACAGTCTCCCACACTGGTACTAGCGAGGCGTTAAGCTGTGTAACTTCTGCGATCTAACGAGGGCAGGCACATTCAGCTTAGAATGGCAATTGACGTTAAATGCTTTAATCCATAGTCCTTTTTAATCGATTGTGAAACAAAATCTAAACGACATAATAAAAAGTCAACCGCACCACAGATTCCCAGACAGTCTCCCACACTGGTACTAGTGAGGCCTTAAGCTGTGTAACTTCTGCGATCTGACGAGAGCAGGCACATTCAGCTTAGAATGGCCATTGACATTAAAAGCCTTAATCCATAGTCCTTTTTAATCGATTGTGAAACAAAATCTAAACGACATAATAAAAAGTCAACTGCACCACGGATTTCCAGACAGTCTCCCACACTGGTACTAGCGAGGCCTTAAGCTGTGTAACTTCTGCGATCTGACGAGAGCAGGGACATTCAGCTTAGAATGGCCATTGACATTAAATGCTTTAATCCATAGTCCTTTTTAATCGATTGTGAAACAAAATCTAAACGACATAATAAAAATTCAACCGCACCACGGATTCCCAGACAGTCTCCCACACTGGTACTAGCGAGGCCTTAAGCTGTGTAACTTCTGCGTTCTGACGAGAGCTGGCACATTAAGCTTAGAATGGCCATTGACGTTAGATGCTTTAATCCATAGTCCTATTTAATCTATTGTGAAACAAAATCTAAACGACATAATAAAAAGTCAACCGCACCACGGATTCCCAGACAGTCTCCCACACTGGTACTAGCGAGGCCTTAAGCTGTGTAACTTCTGCGATCTGACGAGAGCAGGCACATTCAGCTTAGAATGGCCATTGACATTAAATGCTTTAATCCATAGTCCTTTTTAATCGATTGTGAAACAAAATCTAACCGACATAATAAAAAGTCAACCGCACCACGGATTCCCAGACAGTCTCCCACACTGGTACTAGCGAGGCCTTAAGCTGTGTAACTTCTGCGATCTGACGAGAGCAGGCACATTCAGCTTAGAATGGCCATTGACATTAAAAGCCTTAATCCATAGTCCTATTTAATCTATTGTGAAACAAAATCTAAACAACATAATAAAAAGTCAACCGCACCACGCATTCCCAGACAGTCTCCCACACTGGTACCAGCGAGGCCTTAAGCTGTGTAACTTCTGCGATCTGACGAGAGCAGGGACATTCAGCTTAGAATGGCCATTGACATTAAAGGTTTTAATCCATAGTCCTTTTTAATCGATTGTGAAACAAAATCTAAACGACATAATAAAAACTCAACCGCACCACAGATTCCCAGACAGTCTCCCACACTGGTACTAGCGAGGCCTTAAGCTGTGTAACTTCTGCGTTCGGACGAGAGCAGGCACATTCAGCTTAGAATGGCCATTGACGTTAAATGCTTTAATCCATAGTCATATTTAATCTATTGTGAAACAAAATCTAAACGACATAATAAAAAGTCAACCGCACCACGGATTCCCAGACAGTCTCCCACACTGGTACTAGCGAGGCGTTAAGCTGTGTAACTTCTGCGCTCTAACGAGAGCAGGCACATTCAGCTTAGAATTGCCATTGACTTTAAATGCTTTAATCCAGAGTCCTTTTTAATCGATTGTGAAACAAAATCTAAACGACATAATAAAAAGTCAACCGCACCACGGATTCCCAGACAGTCTCCCACACTGGTACTAGCGAGGCCTTAAGCTGTGTAACTTCTGCGATCTGACGAGAGCAGGAACATTCAGCTTAGAATGGCCATTGACATTAAAAGCCTTAATCCATAGTCCTATTTAATCTATTGTGAAACAAAATCTAAACAACATAATAAAAATCAAACCGCACCACGGATTCCCAGACAGTCTCCCACACTGGTACTAGCGAGGACTTAAGCTATGTAACTTCTGCGTTCTGACGAGGGCAGGCACATTCAGCTTAGAATGGCCTTTGACATTAAATGCTTTAATCCATAGTCCTTTTTAATCGATTGTGAAACAAAATCTAAACGACATAATAAAAAGTCAACCGCACCACGGATTCCCAGACAGTCTCCCACACTGGTACTAGCGAGGCCTTAAGCTGTGTAACTTCTGCGATCTGACGAGAGCAGGCACATTCAGCTTAGAATGGCCATTGACATTAAAAGCCGTAATCCATAGTCCTATTTAATCTATTGTGAAACAAAATCTAAACAACATAATAAAAAGTCAACCGCACCACGGATTCCCAGACAGTCTCCCACACTGGTACTAGCGAGGCCTTAAGCTGTGTAACTTCTGCGTTCGGACGAGAGCAGGCACATTCAGCTTAGAATGGCCATTGACGTTAAATGCTTTAATCCATAGTCCTATTTAATCTATTGTGAAACAAAATCTAAACAACATAATAAAAAGTCAACCGCACCACGGATTCCCAGACAGTCTCCCACACTGGTACTAGCGAGGCGTTAAGCTGTGTAACTTCTGCGATCTAACGAGAGCAGGCACATTCAGCTTAGAATGAGCATTGACTTTAAATGCTTTAATCCATAGTCCTTTTTAATCGATTGTGAAACAAAATCTAAACGACATAATAAAAAGTCAACCGCACCACGGATTCCCAGACAGTCTCCCACACTGGTACTAGCGAGGCCTTAAGCTGTGTAACTTCTGCGATCTGACGAGAGCAGGCACATTCAGCTTAGAATGGCCATTGACATTAAAAGCCTTAATCCATAGTCCTATTTAATCTATTGTGAAACAAAATCTAAACAACATAATAAAAAGTCAACCGCACCACGGATTCCCAGACAGTCTCCCACACTGGTACTAGCGAGGCCTTAAGCTGTGTAACTTCTGCGATCTGACGAGAGCAGGCACATTCAGCTTAGAATGGCCATTGACGTTAAATGCTTTAATCCATAGTCCTATTTAATCTGTTGTGAAACAAAATCTAAACGACATAATAAAAAGTCAACCGCACCACAGATTCCCAGACAGTCTCCCACACTGGAACTAGCGAGGCGTTAAGCTGTGTAACTTCTGCGATCTAACGAGGGCAGGCACATTCAGCTTAGAATGGCCATTGACATTAAATGCTTTAATCCATAGTCCTTTTTAATCGATTGTGAAACAAAATCTAAACGACATAATAAAAAGTCAACTGCACCACGGATTTCCAGACAGTCTCCCACACTGGTACTAGCGAGGCCTTAAGCTGTGTAACTTCTGCGATCTTACGAGGGCAGGCACATTCAGCTTAGAATGGCCATTGACGTTAAATGCTTTAATCCATAGTCCTATTTAATCTATTGTGAAACAAAATCTAAACAACATAATAAAAAGTCAACCGCACCACGGATTCCCAGACAGTCTCCCACACTGGCACTAGCGAGGCGTTAAGCTGTGTAACTTCTGCGATCTGACGAGAGCAGGCACATTCAGCTTAGAATGGCCATTGACATTAAATGCTTTAATCCATAGTCCTTTTTAATCGATTGTGAAACAAAATCTAAACGACATAATAAAAAGTCAACCGCACCACGGATTCCCAGACAGTCTCCCACACTGGTACTAGCGAGGCGTTAAGCTGTGTAACTTCTGCGATCTGACGAGAGCAGGGACATTCAGCTTAGAATGGCCATTAACATTAAAGGCTTTAATCCATAGTCCTTTTTAATCGATTGTGAAACAAAATCTAAACGACATAATAAAAACTCAACCGCACCACAGATTCCCAGACAGTCTCCCACACTGGTACTAGCGAGGCCTTAAGCTGTGTAACTTCTGCGTTCGGACGAGAGCAGGCACATTCAGCTTAGAATGGCCATTGACGTTAAATGCTTTAATCCATAGTCATATTTAATCTATTGTGAAACAAAATCTAAACGACATAATAAAAAGTCAACCGCACCACGGATTCCCAGACAGTCTCCCACACTGGTACTAGCGAGGCCTTAAGTTGTGTAACTTCTGCGATCTGACGAGAGCAGGCACATTCAGCTTAGAATGGCCATTGACTTTAAAAGCCTTAATCCATAGTCCTATTTAATCTATTGTGAAACAAAATCTAAACAACATAATAAAAAGTCAACCGCACCACGCATTCCCAGACAGTCTCCCACCCGGGTACCAGCGAGGCCTTAAGCTGTGTAACTTCTGCGATCTGACGAGAGCAGGCACATTCAGCTTAGAATGGCCATTGACGTTAAATGATTTAATCCATAGTCCTATTTAATCTATTGTGAAACAAAATCTAAACGACATAATAAAAAGTCAACCTCACCACAGATTCCCAGACAGTCTCCCACACTGGTACTAGCGAGGCCTAAAGCTGTGTAACTTCTGCGTTCGGACGAGAGCAGGCACATTCAGCTTAGAATGGCCATTGACGTTAAATGCTTTAATCCATAGTCCTATTTAATCTATTGTGAAACAAAATCTAAACGACATAATAAAAAGTTAACCGCACCACGGATTCCCAGACAGTCTCCCACACTGGCACTAGCGAGGCGTTAAGCTGTGTAACTTCTGCGTTCTAACGAGAGCAGGCACATTCAGCTTAGAATGGCCATTGACTTTAAATGCTTTAATCCATAGTCCTTTTTAATCGATTGTGAAACAAAATCTAACCGACATAATAAAAAGTCAACCGCACCACGGATTCCCAGACAGTCTCCCACACTGGTACTAGCGAGGCCTTAAGCTGTGTAACTTCTGCGATCTGACGAGAGCAGGCACATTCAGCTTAGAATGGCCATTGACATTAAAAGCCTTAATCCATAGTCCTATTTAATCTATTGTGAAACAAAATCTAAACAACATAATAAAAAGTCAACCGCACCACGCATTCCCAGACAGTCTCCCACACTGGTACCAGCGAGGCCTTAAGCTGTGTAACTTCTGCGATCTGACGAGAGCAGGGACATTCAGCTTAGAATGGCCATTGACATTAAAGGCTTTAATCCATAGTCCTTTTTAATCGATTGTGAAACAAAATCTAAACGACATAATAAAAACTCAACCGCACCACAGATTCCCAGACAGTCTCCCACACTGGTACTAGCGAGGCCTTAAGCTGTGTAACTTCTGCGCTCTAACGAGAGCAGGCACATTCAGCTTAGAATGGCCATTGACTTTAAATGCTTTAACCCATAGTCCTTTTTAATCGATTGTGAAACAAAATCTAAACGACATAATAAAAACTCAACCGCACCACAGATTCCCAGACAGTCTCCCACACTGGTACTAGCGAGGCCTTAAGCTGTGTAACTTCTGCGCTCTAACGAGAGCAGGCACATTCAGCTTAGAATGGCCATTGATGTTAAATGCTTTAATCCATAGTCCTATTTAATCTATTGTGAAACAAAATCTAAACGACATAATAAAAAGTCAACCGCACCACGGATTCCCAGACAGTCTCCCACACTGGTACTAGCGAGGCCTTAAGCTGTGTAACTTCTGCGATCTGACGAGAGCAGGCACATTCAGCTTAGAATGGCCATTGACATTAAAAGCTTTAATCCATAGTCCTATTTAATCTATTGTGAAACAAAATCTAAACATAATAAAAAGTCAACCGCACCACGGATTCCCAGACAGTCTCCCACACTGGTACTAGCGAGGCCTTAAGCTGTGTAACTTCTGCGATCTGACGAGAGCAGGGACATTCAGCTTAGAATGGCCATTGACATTAAATGCTTTAATCCATAGTCCTTTTTAATCTATTGTGAAACAAAATCTAAACAACATAATAAAAAGTCAACCGCACCACGGATTCCCAGACAGTCTCCCACACTGGTACTAGCGAGGCGTTAAGCTGTGTAACTTCTGCGATCTAACGAGAGCAGGCACATTCAGCTTAGAATGAGCATTGACTTTAAATGCTTTAATCCATAGTCCTTTTTAATCGATTGTGAAACAAAATCTAAACGACATAATAAAAAGTCAACCGCACCACGGATTCCCAGACAGTCTCCCACACTGGTACTAGCGAGGCCTTAAGCTGTGTAACTTCTGCGATCTGACGAGAGCAGGTACATTCAGCTTAGAATGGCCATTGACATTGAAAGCCTTAATCCATAGTCCTATTTAATCTATTGTGAAACAAAATCTAAACAACATAATAAAAAGTCAACCGCACCACGGATTCCCAGACAGTCTCCCACACTGGTACTAGCGAGGCCTTAAGCTGTGTAACTTCTGTGATCTGACGAGAGCAGGCACATTCAGCTTAGAATGGCCATTGACATTAAATGCTTTAATCCATAGTCCTTTTTAATCGATTGTGAAACAAAATCTAAACGACATAATAAAAAGTCAACCGCACCACGGATTCCCAGACAGTCTCCCACACTGGTACTAGCGAGGCCTTAAGCTGTGTAACTTCTGCGATCTGACGAAAGCAGGGACATTCAGCTTAGAATGGCCATTGACATTAAATGCTTTAATCCATAGTCCTTTTTAATCGATTGTGAAACAAAATCTAAACGACATAATAAAAATTCAACCGCACCACGGATTCCCAGACAGTCTCCCACACTGGTACTAGCGAGGCGTTAAGCTGTGTAACTTCTGCGATCTGACGAGAGCAGGGACATTCAGCTTAGAATGGCCATTGACATTAAATTCTTTAATCCATAGTCCTTTTTAATCGATTGTGAAACAAAATCTAAACGACATAATAAAAAGTCAACCGCACCACGGATTCCCAGACAGTCTCCCACACTGGTACTAGCGAGGCCTTAAGCTGTGTAACTTCTGCGATCTGACGAGAGCAGGCACATTCAGCTTAGAATGGCCATTGACGTTAAATGCTTTAATCCATAGTCCTATTTAATCTATTGTGAAACAAAATCTAAACGAGATAATAAAAAGTCAACCGCACCACGGATTCCCAGACAGTCTCCCACACTGGTACTAGCGAGGCGTTAAGCTGTGTAACTTCTGCGATCTAACGAGGCCAGGCACATTCAGCTTAGAATGGCAATTGACGTTAAATGTTTTAATCAATAGTCCTTTTTAATCGATTGTGAAACAAAATCTAAACGACATAATAAAAAGTCAACCGCACCACGGATTCCCAGACAGTCTCCCACACTGGTACTAGCGAGGCCTTAAGCTGTGTAACTTCTGCGATCTGACGAGAGCAGGAACATTCAGCTTAGAATGGCCATTGACATTAAAAGCCTTAATCCATAGTCCTATTTAATCTATTGTGAAACAAAATCTAAACAACATAATGAAAAGTCAACCGCACTACGGATTCCCAGACAGTCTCCCACACTGATACTAGCGAGGCCTTAAGCTATGTAACTTCTGCGATCTGACGAGAGCAGGCACATTCAGCTTAGAATGGCCATTGACATTAAATGCTTTAATCCATAGTCCTTTTTAATCGATTGTGAAACAAAATCTAAACGACATAATAAAAAGTCAACCGCACCACGGATTCCCAGACAGTCTCCCACACTGGTACTAGCGAGGCCTTAAGCTGTGTAACTTCTGCGATCTGACGAGAGCACGCACATTCAGCTTAGAATGGCCATTAACGTTAAATGCTTTAATCCATAGTCCTATTTAATCTATTGTGAAACAAAATCTAAACGACATAATAAAAAGTCAACCGCACCACAGATTCCCAGACAGTCTCCCACACTGGTACTAGCGAGGCGTTAAGCTGTGTAACTTCTGCGATCTAACGAGGGCAGGCACATTCAGCTTAGAATGGCCATTGACATTAAATGCTTTAATCCATAGTCCTTTTTAATCGATTGTGAAACAAAATCTAAACGACATAATAAAAAGTCAACTGCACCACGGATTTCCAGACAGTCTCCCACACTGGTACTAGCGAGGCCTTAAGCTGTGTAACTTCTGCGTTCTGACGAGAGCAGGGACATTCAGCTTAGAATGGCCATTGACATTAAATGCTTTAATCCATAGTCCTTTTTAATCGATTGTGAAACAAAATCTAAACGACATAATAAAAATTCAACCGCACCACGGATTCCCAGACAGTCTCCCACACTGGTACTAGCGAGGCCTTAAGCTGTGTAACTTCTGCGTTCTGACGAGAGCTGGCACATTCAGCTTAGAATGGCCATTGACGTTAAATGCTTTAATCCATAGTCCTATTTAATCTATTGTGAAACAAAATCTAAACGACATAATAAAAAGTCAACCGCACCACGGATTCCCAGACAGTCTCCCACACTGGTACTAGCGAGGCCTTAAGCTGTGTAACTTCTGCGATCTGACGAGTGCAGGCACATTCAGCTTAGAATGGCCATTGACATTAAATGCTTTAATCCATAGTCCTTTTTAATCGATTGTGAAACAAAATCTAAACGACATAATAAAAAGTCAACCGAACCACGGAATCCCAGACAGTCTCCCACACTGGTACTAGCGAGGCCTTAAGCTGTGTAACTTCTGCGATCTGACGAGAGCAGGCACTTCAGCTTAGAATGGCCATTGACATTAAATGCTTTAATCCATAGTTATTTTTAATCGATTGTGAAACAAAATCTAAACGACATAATAAAAAGTCAACCGCACCACGGATTCCCAGACAGTCTCCCACACTGGTACTAGCGAGGCCTTAAGCTGTGTAACTTCTGCGATCTGACGAGAGCAGGCACATTCAGCTTAGAATGGCCATTGACGTTAAATGCTTTAATCCATAGTCCTATTTAATCTATTGTGAAACAAAATCTAAACGACATAATAAAAAGTCAACCGCACCACGGATTCCCAGACAGTCACCCACACTGGTACTAGCGAGGCGTTAAGCTATGTGTAACTTCTGCGATCTAACAAGAGCAGGCACATTCAGCTTAGAATGGCCATTGACATTAAATGCTTTAATCCATAGTCCTTTTTAATCGATTGTGAAACAAAATCTAACCGACATAATAAAAAGTCAACCGCACCACGGATTCCCAGACAGTCTCCCACACTGGTACTAGCGAGGCCTTAAGCTGTGTAACTTCTGCAATCTGACAAGAGCAGGCACATTCAGCTTAGAATGGCCATTGACATTAAAAGCCTTAATCCATAGTCCTATTTAATCTATTGTGAAACAAAATCTAAACAACATAATAAAAAGTCAACCGCACCACGCATTCCCAGACAGTCTCCCACACTGGTACCAGCGAGGCCTTAAGCTGTGTAACTTTTGCGATCTGACGAGAGCAGGGACATTCAGCTTAGAATGGCCATTGACATTAAAGGCTTTAATCCATAGTCCTTTTTAATCGATTGTGAAACAAAATCTAAACGACATAATAAAAACTCAACCGCACCACAGATTCCCAGACAGTCTCCCACATTGGTACTAGCGAGGCCTTAAGCTGTGTAACTTCTGCGTTCGGACGAGAGCAGGCACATTCAGCTTAGAATGGCCATTGACGTTAAATGCTTTAATCCATAGTCATATTTAATCTATTGTGAAACAAAATCTAAACGACATAATAAAAAGTCAACCGCACCACGGATTCCCAGACAGTCTACCACACTGGTACTAGCGAGGCGTTAAGCTGTGTAACTTCTGCGATCTGACGAGAGCAGGCACATTCAGCTTAGAATGGCCATTGACGTTAAATGCTTTAATCCATAGTCCTTTTTAATCGATTGTGAAACAAAATCTAAACGACATAATAAAAAGTCAACCGCACCACGGATTCCCAGACAGTCTCCCACACTGGTACTAGCGAGGCCTTAAGCTGTGTAATTTCTGCGATCTGACGAGAGCAGGCACATTCAGCTTAGAATGGCCATTGACATTAAATGCTTTAATCAATAGTCCTTTTTAATCGATTGTGAAACAAAATCTAATCGACATAATAAAAAGTCAATAGCACCACGGATTCCCAGACAGTCTCCCACACTGGTACTAGCGAGGCCTTAAGCTGTGTAACTTCTGCGATCTGACGAGAGCAGGGACATTCAGCTTAGAATGGCCATTGACATTAAATGCTTTAATCCATAGTCCTTTTTAATCGATTGTGAAACAAAATCTAAACGACATAATAAAAATTCAACCGCACAACGGATTCCGAGACAGTCTCCCACACTGGTACTAGCGAGGCCTTAAGCTGGGTAACTTCTGCGATCTGACGAGAGCAGGCACATTCAGCTTAGAATGGCCATTGACGTTAAATGATTTAATCCATAGTCCTATTTAATCTATTGTGAAACAAAATCTAAACGACATAATAAAAAGTCAACCGCACCACGGATTCCCAGACAGTCTCCCACACTGGTACTAGCGAGGCCTTAAGCTGTGTAACTTCTGCGATCTGACGAGAGCAGGCACATTCAGCTTAGAATGGCCATTGACATTAAAAGCCTTAATCCATAGTCCTATTTAATCTATTGTGAAACAAAATCTAAACAACATAATAAAAAGTCAACCGCACCACGGATTCCCAGACAGTCTCCCACACTGGTACTAGCGAGGCCTTAAGCTGTGTAACTTCTGCGATCTGACGAGAGCAGGGACTTTCAGCTTAGAATGGCAATTGCCATTAAATGCTTTAATCCATAGTCCTTTTTAATCGATTGTGAAACAAAATCTAAACGACATAATAAAAATGCAACCGCACCACGGATTCCCAGACAGTCTCCCACACTGGTACTAGCGAGGCTTTAAGCTGTGTACCTTCTGCGTTCTGACTAGAACAGGCACATTCAGCTTAGAATGGCCATTGACATTAAATGCTTTAATCCGTAGTCCTTTTTAATCGATTGTGAAACAAAATCTAAACGACATAATAAAAAGTCAACCGACCACGGATTCCCAGACAGTCTCCCACACTGGTACAAGCGAGGCCTTAAGCTGTGTAACTTCTGCGATCTGACGAGAGCAGGGACATTCAGCTTAGAATGGCCATTGACATTAAATGCTTTAATCCATAGTCCTTTTTAATCGATTGTGAAACAAAATCTAAACGACATAATAAAAATTAGACCGCACCACGGATTCCCAGACAGTCTCCCACACTGGTACTAGCGAGGCCTTAAGCTGTGTAACTTCTGCGATCTGACGAGAGCAGGCACATTCAGCTTAGAATGGCCATTGATGTTAAATGCTTTAATCCATAGTCCTATTTAATCTATTGTGAAACAAAATCTAAACGACATAATAAAAAGTCAACCGCACCACGGATTCCCAGACAGTCTCCCACACTGGTACTAGCGAGGCCTTAAGCTGTGTAACTTCTGCGATCTGACGAGAGCAGGCACATTCAGCTTAGAATGGCCATTGACATTAAATGCTTTAATCCATAGTCCTTTTTAATCGATTGTGAAACAAAATCTAAACGACATAATAAAAAGTCAACCGCACCACGGATTCCCAGACAGTCTCCCACTCTGGTACTAGCGAGGCCTTAAGCTGTGTAACTCCTGCGATCTGACGAGAGCAGGGACATTCAGCTTAGAATGGCCATTGACATTAAATGCTTTAATCCATAGTCCTTTTTAATCGATTGTGAAACAAAATCTAAACGACATAATAAAAAGTCAACCGCACCACGGATTCCCAGACAGTCTCCCACACTGGTACAAGCGAGGCCTTAAGCTGTGTAACTTCTGCGATCTGACGAGAGCAGGCACATTCAGCTTAGAATGGCCATTGACATTAAATGCTTTTATCCATAGTCCTTTTTAATCGATTGTGAAACAAAATCTAAACGACATAATAAAAAGTCAGCCGCACCACGGATTCCCAGATAGTCTGCCACACTGGCACAAGCGAGGCCTTAAGCTGTGTAACTTCTGCGATCTGACGAGAGCAGGGACATTCAGCTTAGAATGGCCATTGACATTAAATGCTTTAATCCATAGTCCTTTTTAATCGATTGTGAAACAAAATCTAAACGACATAATAAAAATTAGACCGCACCACGGATTCCCAGACAGTCTCCCACACTGGTACTAGCGAGGCCTTAAGCTGTGTAACTTCTGCGATCTGACGAGAACAGGCACATTCAGCTTAGAATGGCCATTGATGTTAAATGCTTTAATCCATAGTCCTATTTAATCTATTGTGAAACAAAATCTAAACAACATAATAAAAAGTCAACCGCACCACGGATTCCCAGACATTCTCCCACACTGGTACTAGCGAGGCCTTAAGCTGTGTAACTTCTGCGATCTGACGAGAGCAGGGACTTTCAGCTTAGAATGGCCATTGGCATTAAATGCTTTAATCCATAGTCCTTTTTAATCGATTGTGAAACAAAATCTAAACGACATAATAAAAAGTCAACCGCACCAGGGATTCCCAGACAGTCTCCCACACAGGTACTAGCGAGGCCTTAAGCTGTGTAACTTCTGCGATCTGACGAGAGCAGGCACATCCAGCTTAGAATAGCCATTGACATTAAATGATTTAATCCATAGTCCTTTTTAATCGATTATGAAACAAAATCTAAACGACATAATAAAAAGTCAACCGCACCACGGATTCCCAGACAGTCTCCCACACTGGTACTAGCGAGGCCTTAAGCTGTGTAACTTCTGCGATCTGACGAGAGCAGGGACATTCAGCTTAGAATGGCCATTGACATTAAATGCTTTAATCCATAGTCCTTTTTAATCGATTGTGAAACAAAATCTAAACGACATAATAAAAATTCAACCGCACCACGGATTCCCAGACAGTCTACCACACTGGTACTAGCGAGGCCTTAAGCTGTGTAACTTCTGCGTTCTGACGAGAGCAGGCACATTCAGCTTAGAATGGCCATTGACGTTAAATGCTTTAATCCATAGTCCTATTTAATCTATTGTGAAACAAAATCTAAACGACATAATAAAAAGTCAACCGCACCACGGATTCCCAGACAGTCTCCCACACTGGTACAAGCGAGGCCTTAAGCTGTGTAACTTCTGCGATCTGACGAGAGCAGGGACATTCAGCTTAGAATGGCCATTGACATTAAATGCTTTAATCCATAGTCCTATTTAATCGATTGTGAAACAAAATCTAAACGACATAATAAAAAGTCAACCGCACCACGGATTCCCAGACAGTCTCCCACACTGGTACTAGCGAGGCCTTAAGCTGTGTAACTTCTGCGATCTGACGAGAGCAGGCACATTCAGCTTAGAATGGCCATTGACATTAAATGCTTTAATCCATAGTCCTTTTTAATCGATTGTGAAACAAAATCTAAACGACATAATAAAAAGTCAACCGCACCACGGATTCCCAGACAGTCTCCCACACTGGCACAAGCGAGGCCTTAAGCTGTGTAACTTCTGCGATCTGACGAGAGCAGGGACATTCAGCTTAGAATGGCCATTGACATTAAATGCTTTAATCCATAGTCCTTTTTAATCGATTGTGAAACAAAATCTAAACGACATAATAAAAATTAGACCGCACCACGGATTCCCAGACAGTCTCCCACACTGGTACTAGCAGAGGCCTTAAGCTGTGTAACTTCTGCGATCTGACGAGAGCAGGCACATTCAGCTTAGAATGGCCATTGATGTTAAATGCTTTAATCCATAGTCCTATTTAATCTATTGTGAAACAAAATCTAAACAACATAATAAAAAGTCAACCGCACCACGGATTCCCAGACATTCTCCCACACTGGTACTAGCGAGGCCTTAAGCTGTGTAACTTCTGCGACCTGACGAGAGCAGGGACTTTCAGCTTAGAATGGCCATTGACATTAAATGCTTTAATCCATAGTCCTTTTTAATCGATTGTGAAACAAAATCTAAACGACATAAAAAAAAGTCAACCGCACCACGGATTCCCAGACAGTCTCCCACACTGGTACTAGCGAGGCCTTAAGCTGTGTAACTTCTGCGATCTGACTAGAGCAGGCACATTCAGCTTAGAATGGCCATTGACGTTAAATGCTTTAATCCATAGTCCTATTTAATCTATTGTGAAACAAAATCTAAACGACATAATAAAAAGTCAACCGCACCACAGATTCCCAGACAGTCTCCCACACTGGTACTAGCGAGGCGTTAAGCTATGTAACTGCTGCGATCTAACGAGAGCAGGCACATCCAGCTTAGAATGGCCATTGACATTAAATGCTTTAATCCATAGTCCTTTTTAATCGATTGTGAAACAAAATCTAAACGACATAATAAAAAGTCAACCGCACCACGGATTCCCAGACAGTCTCCCACACTGGTACTAGCGAGGCCTTAAGCTGTGTAACTTCTGCGATCTGACGAGAGCAGGCACATTCAGCTTAGAATGGCCATTGACATTAAAAGCCTTAATCCATAGTCCTATTTAATCTATTGTGAAACAAAATCTAAACAACATAATAAAAAGTCAGCCGCACCACGGATTCCCAGACAGTCTCCCACACTGGTACTAGCGAGGCCTTAAGCTGTGTAACTTCTGCGATCTGACGAGAGCAGGGACTTTCAGCATAGAATGGCCATTGACATTAAATGCTTTAATCCATAGTCCTTTTTAATCGATTGTGAAACAAAATCTAAACGACATAATAAAAATTCAACCGCACCACGGATTCCCAGACAGTCTCCCACACTGGTACTAGCGAGGCCTTAAGCTGTGTAACTTCTGCGATCTGACGAGAGCAGGCACATTCAGCTTAGAATGGCCATTGACGTTAAATGCTTTAATCCATAGTCCTATTTAATCTATTGTGAAACAAAATCTAAACGACATAATAAAAAGTCAACCGCACCACGGATTCCCAGACAGTCTCCCACACTGGTACTAGCGAGGCCTTAAGCTGTGTAACTTCTGCGATCTGACAAGAGCAGGCACATTCAGCTTAGAATGGCCATTGACATTAAAAGCCTTAATCCATAGTCCTATTTAATCTATTGTGAAACAAAATCTAAACAACATAATAAAAAGTCAACCGCACCACGGATTCCCAGACAGTCTCCCACACTGGTACTAGTGAGGCCGTAAGCTGTGTAACTTCTGCGATCTGACGAGAGCAGGGACTTTCAGCTTAGAATGGCAATTGCCATTAAATGCTTTAATCCATAGTCCTTTTTAATCGATTGTGAAACAAAATCTAAACGACATAATAAAAATGCAACCGCACCACGGATTCCCAGACAGTCTCCCACACTGGTACTAGCGAGGCTTTAAGCTGTGTACCTTCTGCGTTCTGACGAGAGCAGGCACATTCAGCTTAGAATGGCCATTGACGTGTAATGCTTTAATCCATAGTCCTATTTAATCTATTGTGAAACAAAATCTAAACGACATAATAAAAAGTCAACCGCACCCCCAGACAGTCTCCCACACTGGTACTAGCGAGGCCTTAAGCTGTGTAACTTCTGCGATCTGACGAGAGCAGGCACATTCAGCTGAGAATGGCCATTGACATTAAATGCTTTAATCCATAGCCCTTTTTAATCGATTGTGACACAAAATCTAAACGACATAATAAAAAGTCAACCGCACCACGGATTCCCAGACAGTCTCCCAGACTGGTACTAGCGAGGCCTTAAGCTGTGTAACTTCTGCGATCTGACGAGAGCAGGCACATACAGCTTAGAATGGCCATTGACATTAAATGCTTTAATCCATAGTCCTTTTTAATCGATTGTGAAACAAAATCTAAACGACATAATAAAAAGTCAACCGCACCACGGATTCCCAGACAGTCTCCCACACTGGTACAAGCGAGGCCTTAAGCTGTGTAACTTCTGCGATCTGACGAGAGCAGGGACATTCAGCTTAGAATGGCCATTGACATTAAATGCTTTAATCCATAGTCCTTTTTAATCGATTGTGAAACAAAATCTAAACGACATAATAAAAATTAGACCGCACCACGGATTCCCAGACAGTCTCCCACACTGGTACTAGCGAGGCCTTAAGCTGTGTAACTTCTGCGATCTGACGAGAGCAGGCACATTCAGCTTAGAATGGCCATTGATGTTAAATGCTTTAATCCATAGTCCTATTTAATCTATTGTGAAACAAAATCTAAACGACATAATAAAAAGTCAACCGCACCACGGATTCCCAGACAGTCTCCCACACTGGTACTAGCGAGGTCTTAAGCTGTGTAACTTCTGCGATCTGACGAGAGCAGGCACATTCAGCTTAGAATGGCCATTGACATTAAATGCTTTAATCCATAGTCCTTTTTAATCGATTGTGAAACAAAATCTAAACGACATAATAAAAAGTCAACCGCACCACGGATTCCCAGACAGTCTCCCACTCTGGTACTAGCGAGGCCTTAAGCTGTGTAACTCCTGCGATCTGACGAGAGCAGGGACATTCAGCTTAGAATGGCCATTGACATTAAATGCTTTAATCCATAGTCCTTTTTAATCGATTGTGAAACAAAATCTAAACGACATAATAAAAAGTCAACTGCACCACGGATTCCCAGACAGTCTCCCACACTGGTACAAGCGAGGCCTTAAGCTGTGTAACTTCTGCGATCTGACGAGAGCAGGGACATTCAGCTTAGAATGGCCAATGACATTAAATGCTTTAATCCATAGTCCTATTTAATCGATTGTGAAACAAAATCTAAACGACATAATAAAAAGTCAACCGCACCACGGATTCCCAGACAGTCTCCCACACTGGTACTAGCGAGGCGTTAAGCTGTGTAACTTCTGCGATCTAACGAGAGCAGGCACATCCAGCTTAGAATGGCCATTGACATTAAATGCTTTAATCCATAGTCCTTTTTAATCGATTGTGAAACAAAATCTAAACGACATAATAAAAAGTCAACCGCACCACGGATTCCCAGACAGTCTCCCACACTGGTACTAGCGAGGCCTTAAGCTGTGTAACTTCTGCGATCTGACGAGAGCAGGCACATTCAGCTTAGAATGTCCATTGAAATCAAAAGCCTTAATCCATAGTCCTATTTAATCTATTGTGAAACAAAATCTAAACAACATAATAAAAAGTCAACCGCACCACGGATTCCCAGACAGTCTCCCACACTGGTACTAGCGAGGCCTTAAGCTGTGTAACTTCTGCGATCTGACGAGAGCAGGCACATTCAGCTGAGAATGGCCATTGACATTGAATGCTTTAATCCATAGCCCTTTTTAATCGATTGTGACACAAAATCTAAACGACATAATAAAAAGTCAACCGCACCACGGATTCCCAGACAGTCTCCCACACTGGTACTAGCGAGGCCTTAAGCTGTGTAACTTCTGCGATCTGACGAGAGCAGGCACATACAGCTTAGAATGGCCATTGACATTAAATGCTTTAATCCATAGTCCTTTTTAATCGATTGTGAAACAAAATCTAAACGACATAATAAAAAGTCAACCGCACCACGGATTCCCAGACAGTCTCCCACACTGGTACAAGCGAGGCCTTAAGCTGTGTAACTTCTGCGATCTGACGAGAGCAGGGACATTCAGCTTAGAATGGCCATTGACATTAAATGCTTTAATCCATAGTCCTTTTTAATCGATTGTGAAACAAAATCTAAACGACATAATAAAAAGTCAACTGCACCACGGATTCCCAGACAGTCTCCCACACTGGTACAAGCGAGGCCTTAAGCTGTGTAACTTCTGCGATCTGACGAGAGCAGGGACATTCAGCTTAGAATGGCCAATGACATTAAATGCTTTAATCCATAGTCCTATTTAATCGATTGTGAAACAAAATCTAAACGACATAATAAAAAGTCAACCGCACCACGGATTCCCAGACAGTCTCCCACACTGGTACTAGCGAGGCGTTAAGCTGTGTAACTTCTGCGATCTAACGAGAGCAGGCACATCCAGCTTAGAATGGCCATTGACATTAAATGCTTTAATCCATAGTCCTTTTTAATCGATTGTGAAACAAAATCTAAACGACATAATAAAAAGTCAACCGCACCACGGATTCCCCGACAGTCTCCCACACTGGTACTAGCGAGGCCTTAAGCTGTGTAACTTCTGCGATCTGACGAGAGCAGGCACATTCAGCTTAGAATGTCCATTGAAATCAAAAGCCTTAATCCATAGTCCTATTTAATCTATTGTGAAACAAAATCTAAACAACATAATAAAAAGTCAACCGCACCACGGATTCCCAGACAGTCTCCCACACTGGTACTAGCGAGGCCTTAAGCTGTGTAACTTCTGCGATCTGACGAGAGCAGGAACTTTCAGCTTAGAATGGCCATTGACATTAAGTGCTTTAATCCATAGTCCTTTTTAATCGATTGTGAAACAAAATCTAAACGACATAATAAAAATTCAACCGCACCACGGATTCCCAGACAGTCTCCCACACTGGTACTAGCGAGGCCTTAAGCTGTGTAACTTCTGCGATCTGACGAGAGCAGGTACATTCAGTTAAGAACGGCCATTGACGTTAAATGCTTTAATCCATAGTCCTATTTAATCTATTGTGAAACAAAATCTAAACGACATAATAAAAAGTCAACCGCACCACGGATTCCCAGACAGTCTCCCACACTGGTACTAGCGAGGCCTTAAGCTGTGTAACTTCTGCGATCTGACGAGAGCAGGCACATTCAGCTTAGAATGGCCATTGACATTAAAAGCCTTAATCCATAGTCCTATTTAATCTATTGTGAAACAAAATCTAAACAACATAATAAAAAGTCAACCGCACCACGGATTCCCAGACAGTCTCCCACACTGGTACTAGCGAGGCCTTAAGCTGTGTAACTTCTGCGATCTGACGAGAGCAGGGACTTTCAGCTTAGAATGGCAATTGCCATTAAATGCTTTAATCCATAGTCCTTTTTAATCGATTGTGAAACAAAATCTAAACGACATAATAAAAATGCAACCGCACCACGGATTCCCAGACAGTCTCCCACACTGGTACTAGCGAGGCTTTAAGCTGTGTACCTTCTGCGTTCTGACGAGAGCAGGCACATTCAGCTTAGAATGGCCATTGACGTGAAATGCTTTAATCCATAGTCCTATTTAATCTATTGTGAAACAAAATCTAAACGACATAATAAAAAGTCAACCGCACCCCGGATTCCCAGACAGTCTCCCACACTGGTACTAGCGAGGCCTTAAGCTGTGTAACTTCTGCGATCTGACGAGAGCAGGCACATTCAGCTTAGAATGGCCATTGACATTAAATGCTTTAATCCATAGTCCTTTTTAATCGATTGTGACACAAAATCTAAACGACATAATAAAAAGTCAACCGCACCACTGATTCCCAGACAGTCTCCCACACTGGTACTAGCGAGGCCTTAAGCTGTGTAACTTCTGCGATCTGACGAGAGCAGGCACATTCAGCTTAGAATGGCCATTGACATTAAACGCTTTAATCCATAGTCCTTTTTAATCGATTGTGAAACAAAATCTAAACGACATAATAAAAAGTCAACCGCACCACGGATTCCCAGACAGTCTCCCACACTGGTACAAGCGAGGCCTTAAGCTGTGTAACTTCTGCGATCTGACGAGAGCAGGGACATTCAGCTTAGAATGGCCATTGACATTAAATGCTTTAATCCATAGTCCTTTTTAATCGATTGTGAAACAAAATCTAAACGACATAATAAAAATTACACCGCACCACGGATTCCCAGACAGTCTCCCACACTGGTACTAGCGAGGCCTTAAGCTGTGTAACTTCTGCGATCTGACGAGAGCAGGCACATTCAGCTTAGAATGGCCATTGATGTTAAATGCTTTAATCCATAGTCCTATTTAATCTATTGTGAAACAAAATCTAAACGACATAATAAAAAGTCAACCGCACCACGGATTCCCAGACAGTCTCCCACACTGGTACTAGCGAGGCGTTAAGCTGTGTAACTTCTGCGATCTAACGAGAGCAGGCACATCCAGCTTAGAATGGCGATTGACATTAAATGCTTTAATCCATAGTCCTTTTTAATCGATTGTGAAACAAAATCTAAACGACATAATAAAAAGTCAACCGCACCACGGATTCCCAGACAGTCTCCCACACTGGTACTAGCGAGGCCTTAAGCTGTGTAACTTCTGCGATCTGACGAGAGCAGGCACATTCAGCTTAGAATGGCCATTGACATTAAAAGCCTTAATCCATAGTCCTATTTAATCTATTGTGAAACAAAATCTAAACAACATAATAAAATATCAACCGCACCACGGATTCCCAGACAGTCTCCCACACTGGTACTAGCGAGGCCTTAAGCTGTGTAACTTCTGCGATCTGTCGAGAGCAGGGACTTTCAGCTTAGAATGGCCAATGACATTAAATGCTTTAATCCATAGTCCTTTTTAATCAATTGTGAAACAAAATCTAAACGACATAATAAAAAGTCAACCGCACCACGGATTCCCAGACAGTCTCCCACACTGGTACTAGCGAGGCCTTAAGCTGTGTAACTTCTGCGTTCTGACGAGAGCAGGCACATTCAGCTTAGAATGGCCATTGACATGAAATGCTTTAATCCATAGTCCTTTTTAATCTATTGTGAAACAAAATCTAAACGACATAATATAAAGTCAACCGCACCACGGATTCCCAGACAGTCTCCCACACTAGTACTAGCGAGGCCTTAAGCTGTGTAACTTCTGCGATCTGACGAAAGCAGGCACATTCAGCTTAGAATGGCCATTGACATTAAATGCTTTAATCCATAGTCCTTTTTAATCGATTGTGAAACAAAATCTAAACGACATAATAAAAAGTCAACCGCACCCCGGATTCCCAGACAGTCTCCCACACTGGTACTAGTGAGGCCTTAAGCTGTGTAACTTCTGCGATCTGACGAGAGCAGGCACATTCAGCTTAGAATGGCCATTGACATTAAATGCTTTAATCCATAGTCCTTTTTAATCGATTGTGAAACAAAATCTAAACGACATAATAAAAAGTCAAACGCACCACGGATTCCCAGACAGTCTCCCACACTGGTACTAGCGAGGGCTTAAGCTGTGTAACTTCGGCGATCTGACGAGAGCAGGCACATTCAGCTTAGAATGGCCATTGACATTAAATGCTTTAATCCATAGTCCTTTTTAATCGATTGTGAAACAAAATCTAAACGACATAATAAAAAGTCAACCGCACCACTGATTCCCAGACAGTCTCCCACACTGGTACTAGCGAGGCCTTAAGCTGTGTAACTTCTGCGATCTGACGAGAGCAGGCACATTCAGCTTAGAATGGCCATTGACATTAAAAGCCTTAATCCATAGTCCTATTTAATCTATTGTGAAACAAAATCTAAACAACATAATAAAAAGTCAACCGTACCACGGATTCCCAGACAGTCTCCCACACTGGTACTAGCGAGGCCTTAAGCTGTGTAACTTCTGCGATCTGACGAGAGCACTGACATTCAGCTTAGAATGGCCATTGACATTAAATGCTTTAATCCATAGTCCTTTTTAATCGATTGTGAAACAAAATCTAAACGACATAATAAAAATTCAACCGCACCACGGATTCCCAGACAGTCTCCCACACTGGTACTAGCGAGGCCTTAAGCTGTGTAACTTCTGCGTTCTGAAAAGAGCAGGCACATTCAGCTAAGAATGGCCATTGACGTTAAATGCTTTAATCCATAGTCCTTTTTAATCTATTGTGAAACAAAATCTAAACGACATAATAAAAAGTCAACCGCACCACGGATTCCCAGACAGTCTCCCACACTGGTACTAGCGAGGCCTTAAGCTGTGTAACTTCTGCGATCTGACGAAAGCAGGCACATTCAGCTTAGAATGGCCATTGACATTAAATACTTTAATCCATAGTCCTTTTTAATCGATTGTGAAACAAAATCTAAACGACATAATAAAAAGTGAACCGCACCACTGATTCCCAGACAGTCTCCCACACTGGTACTAGCGAGGCCTTAAGCTGTGTAACTTCTGCGATCTGACGAGAGCAGGCACATTCAGCTTAGAATGGCCATTGACGTTAAATGCTTTAATCCATAGTCCTATTTAATCTATTGTGAAACAAAATCTAAACAACATAATAAAAAGTCAACCGCACCACGCATTCCCAGACAGTCTCCCACACTGGTACTAGCGAAGCGTTAAGCTGTGTAACTTCTGCGATCTAACGAGAGCAGGCACATCCAGCTTAGAATGGCCATTGACATTAAATGCTTTAATCCATAGTCCTTTTTAATCGATTGTGAAACAAAATCTAAACGACATAATAAAAAGTCAACCGCACCACGGATTCCCAGACAGTCTCCCACACTGGTACTAGCGAGGCCTTAAGCTGTGTAACTTCTGCGATCTGACGAGAGGAGGCACATTCAGCTTAGAATGGCCTTTGACATTAAAAGACTTAATCCATAGTCCTATTTAATCTATTGTGAAACAAAATCTAAACAACATAATAAAAAGTCAACCGCACCACGGATTCCCAGACAGTCTCCCACACTGGTACTAGCGAGGCCTTAAGCTGTGTAACTTCTGCGATCTGACGAGAGGAGGGACATTCAGCTTAGAATGGCCATTGACATTAAATGCTTTAATCCATAGTCCTTTTTAATCGATTGTGAAACAAAATCTAAACGACATAATAAAAATTCAACCGCACCACGGATTCCCAGACAGTCTCCCACACTGGTACTAGCGAGGCCTTAAGCTGTGTAACTTCTGCGATCTGACGAGAGCAGACACATTCAGCTTAGAATGGCCATTGACGTTAAATGATTTAATCCATAGTCCTATTTAATCTATTGTGAAACAAAATCTAAACGACATAATAAAAAGTCAACCGCACCACGGATTCCCAGACAGTCTCCCACACTGGTACTATCGAGGCGTTAAGCTTTGTAACTTTTGCGATCTAACGAGAGCAGGCACATCCAGCTTAGAATGACCATTGACATTAAATGCTTTAATCCATAGTCCTTTTTAATCGATTGTGAAACAAAATCTAAACGACATAATAAAAAGTCAGCCGCACCACAGATTCCCAGACAGTCTCCCACACTGGTACTAGCGAGGCATTAAGCTGTGTAACTTCTGCGATCTGACGAGAGCAGGGACATTCAGCTTAGAATGGCCATTGACATTAAATGCTTTAATCCATAGTCCTTTTTAATCGATTGTGAAACAAAATCTAAACGACATAATAAAAATTCAACCGCACCACGGATTCCCAGACAGTTTCCCACACTGGTACTAGCGAGGCGTTAAGCTGTGTAACTTCTGCGATCTAACGAGTGCAGGCACATTCAGCTTAGAATGGCCATTGACATTAAATGCTTTAATCCATAGTCCTTTTTAATCGATTGTGAAACAAAATCTAAACGACATAATAAAAAGTCAACCGCACCACGGATTCCCAGACACTCTCCCACACTGGTACTAGCGAGGGCTTAAGCTGTGTAACTTCTGCGATCTAACGAGAGCTGGCACATTCAGCTTAGAATGGCCATTGACGTTAAATGCTTTAATCCATAGTCCTATTTAATCTATTGTGAAACAAAATCTAAACAACATAATAAAAAGTTAACCGCACCACGGATTCCCAGACAGTCTCGAAAAATGGTACTAGCGAGGCCTTAAGCTGTGTAACTTCTGCGATCTGACGAGAGCAGGGACATTCAGCTTAGAATGGCCATTGACATTAAATGCCTCAATCCATAGTCCTTTTTAATCGATTGTGAAACAAAATCTAAACGACATAATAAAAAATCAACCGCACCACGGATTCCCAGACAGTCTCCAACGCTGGTACTAGCGAGGCCTTAAGCTGTGTAACTTCTGCGTTCTGACGAGAGCAGGCACATTCAGCTTAGAATGGCCATTGACGTTAAATGCTTTAATCCATAGTCCTATTTAATCTATTGTGAAACAAAATCTAAACGACATAATAAAAAGTCAACCGCACCACGGATTCCCAGACAGTCTCCCACACTGGTACTAGCGATGCCTTAAGCTGTGTAACTTCTGCGATCTGACGAGAGCAGGCACATTCAGCTTAGAATGGCCATTGACATTAAATGCTTTAATCCATAGTCCTCTTTAATCGATTGTGAAACAAAATCTAAACGACATAATAAAAAGTCAACCGCACCACGGATTCCCAGACAGTCTCCCACACTGGTACTAGCGAGGCCTTAAGCTGTGTAACTTCTGCGATCTGACGAGAGCAGGCACATTCAGCTTAGAATGGCCATTGACAATAAATGCTTTAATCCATAGTCCTTTTTAATCGATCGTGAAACAAAATCTAAACGACATAATAAAAAGTCAACCGCACCACGGATTCCCAGACAGTCTCCCACACTGGTACTAGCGAGGCCTTAAGCTGTGTAACTTCTGCGATCTGACGAGAGCAGGGACATTCAGCTTAGAATGGCCATTGACATAAAATGCTTTAATCCATAGTCCTTTTTAATCGATTGTGAAACAAAATCTAAACTACATAATAAAAATTCAACCTCACCACGGATTCCCAGACAGTCTCCCACACTGGTACTAGCGAGGCCTTAAGCTGTGTAACTTCTGCGATCTGACGAGAGCAGGCACATTCAGCTTAGAATGGCCATTGACGTTAAATGCTTTAATCCATAGTCCTATTTAATCTATTGTGAAACAAAATCTAAACGACATAATAAAAAGTCAACCGCACCACGGATTCCCAGACAGTCTCCCACACTGGTACTATCGAGGCGTTAAGCTTTGTAACTTCTGCGATCTAACGAGAGCAGGCACATCCAGCTTAGAATGACCATTGACATTAAATGCTTTAATCCATAGTCCTTTTTAATCGATTGTGAAACAAAATCTAAACGACATAATAAAAAGTCAGCCGCACCACGGATTCCCAGACAGTCTCCCACACTGGTACTAGCGAGGCATTAAGCTGTGTAACTTCTGCGATCTGACGAGAGCAGGGACATTCAGCTTAGAATGGCCATTGACATTAAATGCTTTAATCCATAGTCCTTTTTAATCGATTGTGAAACAAAATCTAAACGACATAATAAAAATTCAACCGCACCACGGATTCCCAGACAGTCTCCCACACTAGTACTAGCGAGGCCTTAAGCTGTGTAACTTCTGCGATCTGACGAGAGCAGACACATTCAGCTTAGAATGGCCATTGACGTTAAATGATTTAATCCATAGTCCTATTTAATCTATTGTGAAACAAAATCTAAACGACATAATAAAAAGTCAACCGCACCACGGATTCCCAGACAGTCTCCCACACTGGTACTAGCGAGGCTTTAAGCTGTGTAACTTCTGCGATCTGACGAGAGCAGGCACATTCAGCTTAGAATGGCCATTGACATTAAAAGCTTTAATCCATAGTCCTTTTTAATCGATTGTGAAACAAAATCTAAACGACATAATAAAAAGTCAACCGCACCACGGATTCCCAGACAGTCTCCCACACTGGTACTATCGAGGCGTTAAGCTGTGTAACTTCTGCGATCTAACGAGAGCAGGCACATTCAGCTTAGAATGGCCATTGACAATAAATGCTTTAATCCATAGTCCTTTTTAATCGATCGTGAAACAAAATCTAAACGACATAATAAAAAGTCAACCGCACCACGGATTCCCAGACAATCTCCCACACTGGTACTAGCGAGGCCTTAAGCTGTGTAACTTCTGCGATCTGACGAGAGCAGGGACATTCAGCTTAGAATGGCCATTGACATAAAATGCTTTAATCCATAGTCCTTTTTAATCGATTGTGAAACAAAATCTAAACTACATAATAAAAGTTCAACCGCACCACGGATTCCCAGACAGTCTCCCACACTGGTACTAGCGAGGCCTTAAGCTGTGTAACCTCTGCGATCTGACGAGAGCAGGCACATTCAGCTTAGAATGGCCATTGACGTTAAATGCTTTAATCCATAGTCCTATTTAATCTATTGTGAAACAAAATCTAAACGACATAATAAAAAGTCAACCACACCACGGATTCCCAGACAGTCTCCCACACTGGTACTAGCGAGGCGTTAAGCTGTGTAACTTCTGCGATCTAACGAGAGCAGGCACATTCAGCTTAGAATGGCCATTGACATTAAATGCTTTAATCCATAGTCCTGTTTAATCGATTGTGAAACAAAATCTAAACGACATAATAAGAAGTCAACCGCACCACGGATTCCCAGACAGTCTCCCACACTGGTACTAACGAGGCCTTAAGCTGTGTAACTTCTGCGATCTGACGAGAGCAGGCACATTCAGCTTAGAATGGCCATTGACAATAAATGCTTTAATCCATAGTCCTATTTAATCTATTGTGAAACAAAATCTAAACAACATAATAAAAAGTCAACCGCACCACGGATTCCCAGACAGTCTCCCACACTGGTACTAGCGAGGCCTTAAGCTGTGTAACTTCTGCGATCTGACGAGAGCAGGGACATTCAGCTTAGAATGGCGATTGACATTAAATGCTTAATCCATAGTCCTTTTTAATCGATTGTGAAACAAAATCTAAACAACATAATAAAAAGTCAACCGCACCACAGATGCCCAGACAGTCTCCCACACTGGTACTAGCGAGGCCTTAAGCTGTGTAACTTCTGCGTTCTGACGAGAGCAGGCACATTCAGCTTAGAATGGCCATTGACGTTAAATGCTTTAATCCATAGTCCTATTTAATCTATTGTGAAACAAAATCTAAACGACATAATAAAAAGTCAACCGCACCACGGATTCCCAGACAGTCTCCCACACTGGTACTAGCAAGGCCTTAAGCTGTGTAACTTCTGCGATCTGACGAGAGCAGGCACATTCAGCTTAGAATGGCCATTGACATTAAATGCTTTAATCCATAGTCCTTTTTAATTGATTGTGAAACAAAATCTAAACGACATAATAAAAAGTCAACCGCACCACGGATTCCCAGACAGTCTCCAACACTGGTACTAGCGAGGCCTTAAGCTGTGTAACTTCTGCGATCTGACGAGAGCAGGCACATTCAGCTTAGAATGGCCATTGACAATAAATGCTTTAATCCATAGTCCTTTTTAATCGATTGTGAAACAAAATCTAAACGACATAATAAAAAGTCAACCGCACCACGGATTCCCAGACAGTCTCCCACACTGGTACTAGCGAGGCCTTAAGCTGTGTAACTTCTGCGATCTGACGAGAGCAGGGACATTCAGCTTAGAATGGCCATTGACATTAAATGCTTTAATCCATAGTCCTTTTTAATCGATTGTGAAACAAAATCTAAACGACATAATAAAAATTCAACCGCACCACGGATTCCCAGACAGTCTCCCACACTGGTACTAGCGAGGCCTTAAGCTGTGTAACTTCTGCGATCTGACGAGAGCAGGCACATTCAGCTTAGAATGGCCATTGACGTTAAATGCTTTAATCCATAGTCCTATTTAATCTATTGTGAAACAAAATCTAAACAACATAAAAAAAAGTCAACCGCACCACGGATTCCCAGACAGTCTCCCACACTGGTACTAGCGAGGCCTTAAGCTGTGTAACTTCTGCGATCTGACGAGAGCAGGGACATTCAGCTTAGAATGGCCATTGACATTAAATGCTTTAATCCATAGTCCTTTTTAATCGATTGTGAAACAAAATCTAAACGACATAATAAAAATTCAACCGCACCACGGATTCCCAGACAGTCTCCCACACTGGTACTAGCGAGGCCTTAAGCTGTGTAACTTCTGCGATCTGACGAGAGCAGGCACTTTCAGCTTAGAATGGCCATAGACATTAAATGCTTTAATCCATAGTCCTTTTTAATCGATTGTGAAACAAAATCTAAACGACATAATAAAAAGTCAACCGCACCACAGATTCCCAGACAGTCTCCCACAATGGTACTAGCGAGACCTTAAGCTGTGTAACTTCTGCGGTCTGACGAGAGCAGGCACATTCAGCTTAGAATGGCCATTGACATTAAATGCTTTAATCCATAGTCCTTTTTAATCGATTGTGAAACAAAATCTAAACGACATAATAAAAAGTCAACCGCACCACGGATTCCCAGACAGTCTCCCACACTGGTACTAGCGAGGCCTTAAGCTGTGTAACTTCTGCGATCTGACGAGAGCAGGGACATTCAGCTTAGAATGGCCATTGACATTAAATGCTTTAATCCATAGTCCTTTTTAATCGATTGTGAAACAAAATCTAAACGACATAATAAAAAGTCAACCGCACCACGGATTCCCAGACAGTCTCCCACACTGATACTAGCGAGGCCTTAAGCTGTGTAACTTCTGCGATCTAACGAGAGCAGGCACATTCAGCTTAGAATGGCCATCGACATTAAATGCTTTAATCCATAGTCCTTTTTAATCGATTGTGAAACAAAATCTAAACGACATAATAAAAAGTCAACCGCACCACGGATTCCCAGACAGTCTCCCACACTGGTACTAACGAGGCCTTAAGCTGTGTAACTTCTGCGATCTGACGAGAGCAGGCACATTCAGCTTAGAATGGCCATTGCCATTAAAAGCCTTAATCCATAGTCCTATTTAATCTATTGTGAAACAAAATCTAAACAACATAATAAAAAGTCAACCGCACCACGGATTCCCAGACAGTCTCCCACACTAGTAATAGCGAGGCCTTAAGCTGTGTAACTTCTGCGATCTGACGAGAGCAGGCACATTCAGCTTAGAATGGCCATTGACATTAAATGCTTTAATCCATAGTCCTTTTTAATCGATTGTGAAACAAAATCTAAACGACATAATAAAAAGTCGACCGCACCACGGATTCCCAGACAGTCTCCCACACTGGTACTAACGAGGCCTTAAGCTGTGTAACTTCTGCGATCTGACGAGAGCAGGCACATTCAGCTTAGAATGGCCATTGCCATTAAAAGCCTTAATCCATAGTCCTATTTAATCTATTGTGAAACAAAATCTAAACAACATAATAAAAAGTCAACCGCACCACGGATTCCCAGACAGTCTCACACACTGGTACTAGCGAGGCCTTAAGCTGTGTAACTTCTGCGATTTGACGAGAGCAGGCACATTCAGCTTAGAATGGCCATTGCCATTAAAAGCCTTAATCCATAGTCCTATTTAATCTATTGTGAAACAAAATCTAAACAACATAATAAAAAGTCAACCGCACCACGGATTCCCAGACAGTCTCCCACACTGGTACTAGCGAGGCCTTAAGCTGTGTAACTTCTGCGATCTGACGAGAGCAGGCACATTCAGCTTAGAATGGCCATTGACAATAAATGCTTTAATCCATAGTCCTATTTAATCTATTGTGAAACAAAATCTAAACAACATAATAAAAAGTCAACCGCACCACGGATTCCCAGACAGTCTCCCACACTGGTACTAGCGAGGCCTTAAGCTGTGTAACTTCTGCGATCTGACGAGAGCAGGGACATTCAGCTTAGAATGGCCATTGACATTAAATGCTTAATCCATAGTCCTTTTTAATCGATTGTGAAACAAAATCTAAACGACATAATAAAAATTCTACCGCACCACGGATTCCCAGACAGTCTCCAACACTGGTACTAGCGAGGCCTTAAGCTGTGTAACTTCTGTGTTCTGACGAGAGCAGGCACATTCAGCTTAGAATGGCCATTGACGTTAAATGCTTTAATCCATAGTCCTATTTAATCTATTGTGAAACAAAATCTAAACGACATAATAAAAAGTCAACCGCACCACGGATTCCCAGACAGTCTCCCACACTGGTACTAGCAAGGCCTTAAGCTGTGTAACTTCTGCGATCTGACGAGAGCAGGCACATTCAGCTTAGAATGGCCATTGACATTAAATGCTTTAATCCATAGTCCTTTTTAATCGATTGTGAAACAAAATCTAAACGACATAATAAAAAGTCAACCGCACCACGGATTCCCAGACAGTCTCCCACACTGGTACTAGCGAGGCCTTAAGCTGTGTAACTTCTGCGATCTGACGAGAGAAGGGACATTCAGCTTAGAATGGCCATTGACATTAAATGCTTTAATCCATAGTCCTTTTTAATCGATTGTGAAACAAAATCTAAACGACATAATAAAAAGTCAACCGCACCACGGATTCCCAGACAGTCTCCCACACTAGTACTAGCGAGGCCTTAAGCTGTGTAACTTCTGCGATCTGACGAGAGAAGGTACATTCAGCTTAGAATGGCCATTGACATTAAAAGCCTTAATCCATAGTCCTATTTCATCTATTGTGAAACAAAATCTAAACAACATAAAAAAAAGTCAACCGCACCACGGATTCCCAGACAGTCTCCCACACTGGTACTAGCGAGGCCTTAAGCTGTGTAACTTCTGCGTTCTGACGAGAGCAGGCACATTCAGCTTAGAATGGCCATTGACGTTAAATGCTTTAATCCATAGTCCTTTTTAATCAATTGTGAAACAAAATCTAAACGACATAATAAAAAGTCAACCGCACCACGGATTCCCAGACAGTCTCCCACACTGGTACTAGCGAGGCCTTAAGCTGTGTAACTTCTGCGATCTAACGAGAGCAGGCACATTCAGCTTAGAATGGCCATTGACATTAAATGCTTTAATCCATAGTCCTTTTTAATCGATTGTGAAACAAAATCTAAACAACATAATAAAAAGTCAACCGCACCACGGATTCCCAGACAGTCTCCCACACTGGTACTAGCGAGGCCTTAAGCTGTGTAACTTCTGCGTTCTGACGAGAGCAGGCACATGCAGCTTAGAATGGCCATTGACGTTAAATGTTTTAATCCATAGTCCTTTTTAATCAATTGTGAAACAAAATCTAAACGACATAATAAAAATTCAACCGCACCATGGATTCCCTGACAGTCTCCCACACTGGTACTAGCGAGGTCTTAAGCTGTGTAACTTCTGCATTCTGACGAGAGCAGGCACATTCAGCTTAGAATGGCCATTGACGTTAAATGCTTTAATCCATAGTCCTTTTTAATCAATTGTGAAACAAAATCTAAACGACATAATAAAAAGTGAACCGCACCACGGATTCCCAGACAGTCTCCCACACTGGTACTAGCGAGGCCTTAAGCTGTGTAACTTCTGCGATCTAACGAGAGCAGGCACATTCAGCTTAGAATGGCCATTGACATTAAATGCTTTAATCCATAGTCCTTTTTAATCGATTGTGAAACAAAATCTAAACAACATAATAAAAAGTCAACCGCACCACGGATTCCCAGACAGTCTCCCACACTGGTACTAGCGAGGCCTTAAGCTGTGTAACTTCTGCGATCTGACGAGAGCAGGGACATTCAGCTTAGAATGGCCATTGACATTAAATGCTTTAATCCATAGTCCTTTTTAATCGATTGTGAAACAAAATCTAAACGACATAATAAAAAGTCAGCCGCACCACGGATTCCCAGACAGTCTCCCACACTGGTACTAGCGAGGCCTTAAGCTGTGTAACTTCTGCGTTCTGACGAGAGCAGGCACATGCAGCTTAGAATGGCCATTGACGTTAAATGCTTTAATCCATAGTCCTTTTTAATCAATTGTGAAACAAAATCTAAACGACATAATAAAAATTCAACCGCACCATGGATTCCCAGACAGTCTCCCACACTGGTACTAGCGAGGCCTTAAGCGGTGTAACTTCTTCGTTCTGACGAGAGCAGGCACATTCAGCTTAGAATGGCCATTGACGTTAAATGCTTTAATCCATAGTCCTTTTTAATCAATTGTGAAACAAAATCTAAACGACATAATAAAAAGTCAACCGCACCACGGATTCCCAGACAGTCTCCCACACTGGTACTAGCGAGGCCTTAAGCTGTGTAACTTCTGCGATCTAACGAGAGCAGGCACATTCAGCTTAGAATGGCCATTGACATTAAATGCTTTAATCCATAGTCCTTTTTAATCGATTGTGAAACAAAATCTAAACAACATAATAAAAAGTCAACCGCACCACGGATTCCCAGACAGTCTCCCACACTGGTACTAGCGAGGCCTTAAGCTGTGTAACTTCTGCGTTCTGACGAGAGCAGGCACATGCAGCTTAGAATGGCCATTGACGTTAAATGTTTTAATCCATAGTCCTTTTTAATCAATTGTGAAACAAAATCTAAACGACATAATAAAAATTCAACCGCACCATGGATTCCCTGACAGTCTCCCACACTGGTACTAGCGAGGTCTTAAGCTGTGTAACTTCTGCGTTCTGACGAGAGCAGGCACATTCAGCTTAGAATGGCCATTGACGTTAAATGCTTTAATCCATAGTCCTTTTTAATCGATTGTGAAACAAAATCTAAACAACATAATAAAAAGTCAACCGCACCACGGATTCCCAGACAGTCTCCCACACTGGTACTAGCGAGGCCTTAAGCTGTGTAACTTCTGCGATCTGACGAGAGCAGGGACATTCAGCTTAGAATGGCCATTGACATTAAATGCTTTAATCCATAGTCCTTTTTAATCGATTGTGAAACAAAATCTAAACGACATAATAAAAAGTCAACCGCACCACGGATTCCAAGACAGTCTCCCACACTGGTACTAGCGAGCCCTTAAGCTGTGTAAGTTCTGCGATCTGACGAGAGCAGGCACATTCAGCTTAGAATGGCCATTGACATTAAATGCTTTAATCCATATTCCTTTTTAATCGATTGTGAAACAAAATCTAAACGACATAATAAAAAGTCAACCGCACCACAGATTCCCAGACAGTCTCCCACACTGGTACTAGCGAGGCGTTAAGCTGTGTAATTTCTGCGATCTAACGAGAGCAGGCACATTCAGCTTAGAATGGCCATTGACATTAAATGCTTTAATCCATAGTCCTTTTTAATCGATTGTGAAACAAAATCTAAACGACATAATAAAAAGTCAACCGCACCACGGATTCCCAGACAGTCTCCCACACTGGTACTAGCGAGGCCTTAAGCTGTGTAACTTCTGCGATCTGACGAGAGCAGGCACATTCAGCTTAGAATGGCCATTGACATTAAATGCTTTAATCCATAGTCCTTTTTAATCGATTGTGAAACAAAATCTAAACGACATAATAAAAAGTCAACCGCACCACGGATTCCCAGACAGTCTCCCACACTGGTACTAGCGAGGCCTTAAGCTGCGTAACTTCTGCGATCTGACGAGAGCAGGCACATTCAGCTTAGAATGGCCATTGACATTAAATGCTTTAATCCATAGTCCTTTTTAATCGATTGTGAAACAAAATCTAAACGACATAATAAAAAGTCAACCGCACCACGGATTCCAAGACAGTCTCCCACACTGGTACTAGCGAGGCCTTAAGCTGTGTAACTTCTGCGATCTGACGAAAGCAGGCACATTCAGCTTAGAATTGCCATTGACATTAACTGCTTTAATCCATAGTCCTTTTTAATCGATTGTGAAACAAAATCTAAACGACATAATAAAAAGTCAACCGCTCCACGGATTCCCAGACAGTCTCCCACACTGGTACTAGCGAGGCCTTAAGCTGAGTAACTTCTGCGATCTGACGAGAGCAGGCACATTCAGCTTAGAATGGCGATTGACATTAAATGCTTTAATCCATAGTCCTTTTTAATCGATTGTGAAACAAAATCTAAACGACATAATAAAATGTCAACCGCACCACGGATTCCCAGACCGTCTCCCACACTGGTACTAGCGAGGCCTTAAGCTGTGTAACTTCTGCGATCTGACGAGAGCAGGGACATTCAGCTTAGAATGGCCATTGACATTAAATGCTTTAATCTATAGTCCTTTTTAATCGATTGTGAAACAAAATCTAAACGACATAATAAAAATTCAACCGCACCATGGATTCCCAGACAGTCTCCCACACTGGTACTAGTGAGGCCTTAAGCTGTGTAACTTCTGCGTTCTGACGAGAGCAGGCACATTCAGCTTAGAATTGCCATTGACATTAAATGCTTTAATCCATAGTCCTTTTTAATCAATTGTGAAACAAAATCTAAACGACATAATAAAAAGTCAACCGCACCACGGATTCTCAGACAGTCTCCCACACTGGTACTGGTGAGGCCTTAAGCTGTGTAACTTCTGCGATCTGACGAGAGCAGGGACATTCAGCTTAGAATGGCCATTGACATTAAATGCTTTAATCCATAGTCCTTTTTAATCGATTGTGAAACAAAATCTAAACGACATAATAAAAATTCAACCGCACCACGGATTCCCAGACAGTCTCCCACACTGGTACTAGCGAGGCCTTAAGCTGTGTAACTTCTGCGATCTGACGAGAGCAGGCACATTCAGCTTAGAATGGCCATTGACGTTAAATGCTTTAATCCATAGTCCTATTTAATCTATTGTGAAACAAAATCTAAACGACATAATAAAAATTCAACCGCACCACGGATTCCCAGACAGTCTCCCACACTGGTACTAGCGAGGCCTTAAGCTGTGTAACTTCTGCGATCTGACGAGAGCAGGGACATTCAGCTTAGAATGGCCATTGACATTAAATGCTTTAATCCATAGTCCTTTTTAATCGATTGTGAAACAAAATCTAAACGACATAATAAAAATGCAACCGCACCACGGATTCCCAGACACTCTCCCACACTGGTACTGGTGAGGCCTTAAGCTGTGTAACTTCTGCGTTCTGACGAGAGCAGGCACATTCAGCTTAGAATGGCCATTGACATTAAATGCTTTAATCCATAGTCCTTTTTAATCAATTGTGAAACAAAATCTAAACGACATAATAAAAAGTCAACCGCACCACGGATTCCCAGACAGTCTCCCACACTGGTACTGGTGAGGCCTTAAGCTGTGTAACTTCTGCGATCTGACGAGAGCAGGCACATTCAGCTTAGAATGGCCATTGACGTTAAATGCTTTAATCCATAGTCCTATTTAATCTATTGTGAAACAAAATCTAAACGACATAATAAAAAGTCAACCGCACCACGGATTCCCAGACAGTCTCCCACACTGGTACTAGCGAAGCGTTAAGCTGTGTAACTTCTGCGATCTAACGAGAGAAGGCAAATTCAGCTTAGAATGGCCATTGACATTAAAAGCCTTAATCCAAAATCCTATTTAATCTATTGTGAAACAAAATCTAAACAACATAATAAAAAGTCAACCGCACCACGGATTCCCAGACAGTCTCCCACACTGGTACTGGTGAGGCCTTAAGCTGTGTAACTTCTGCGATCTGACGAGAGCAGGCACATTCAGCTTAGAATGGCCATTGACGTTAAATGCTTTAATCCATAGTCCTATTTAATCTATTGTGAAACAAAATCTAAACGACATAATAAAAAGTCAACCGCACCACGGATTCCCAGACAGTCTCCCACACTGGTACTAGCGAAGCGTTAAGCTGTGTAACTTCTGCGATCTAACGAGAGAAGGCAAATTCAGCTTAGAATGGCCATTGACATTAAAAGCCTTAATCCAAAGTCCTATTTAATCTATTGTGAAACAAAATCTAAACAACATAATAAAAAGTCAACCGCACCATGGATTCCCAGACTGTCTCCCACACTGGTACTAGCGAGGCCTTAAGCTGTGTAACTTCTGCGTTCTGACGAGAGCAGGAACATTCAGCTTAGAATTGCCATTGACGTTAAATGCTTTAATCCATAGTCCTATTTAATCTATTGTGAAACAAAATCTAAACGACATAACAAAAAGTCAACCGCACCACGGATTCCCAGACAGTCTCCCACACTGGTACTAGCGAGGCCTTAAGTTGTGTAACTTCTGCAATCTGACGAGAGCAGGCACATTCAGCTTAGAATGGCCATAGACATTGAATGCTTTAATCCATAGTCCTTTTTAATCGATTGTGAAACAAAATCTAAACGACATAATAAAAAGTCAACCGCACCACGGATTCCCAGACAGTCTCCCACACTGGTACTAGCGAGGCCTTAAGCTGTGTAACTTCTGCGATCTGACGAGAGCAGGCACATTCAGCTTAGAATGGCCATTGACATTAAATGCTTTAATCCATAGTCCTTTTTAATCTATTGTGAAACAAAATCTAAACAACATAATAAAAAGTCAACCGCACCACGGATTCCCAGACAGTCTCCCACACTGGTACTGGTGAGGCCTTAAGCTGTGTAACTTCTGCGATCTGACGAGAGCAGGCACATTCAGCTTAGAATGGCCATTGACGTTAAATGCTTTAATCCATAGTCCTATTTAATCTATTGTGAAACAAAATCTAAACGACATAATAAAAAGTCAACCGCACCACGGATTCCCAGACAGTCTCCCACACTGGTACTAGCGAAGCGTTAAGCTGTGTAACTTCTGCGATCTAACGAGAGAAGGCAAATTCAGCTTAGAATGGCCATTGACATTAAAAGCCTTAATCCAAAGTCCTATTTAATCTATTGTGAAACAAAATCTAAACAACATAATAAAAAGTCAACCGCACCATGGATTCCCAGACTGTCTCCCACACTGGTACTAGCGAGGCCTTAAGCTGTGTAACTTCTGCGTTCTGACGAGAGCAGGAACATTCAGCTTAGAATTGCCATTGACGTTAAATGCTTTAATCCATAGTCCTATTTAATCTATTGTGAAACAAAATCTAAACGACATAACAAAAAGTCAACCGCACCACGGATTCCCAGACAGTCTCCCACACTGGTACTAGCGAGGCCTTAAGCTGTGTAACTTCTGCGATCTGACGAGAGCAGGCACATTCAGCTTAGAATGGCCATTGACATTAAATGCTTTAATCCATAGTCCTTTTTAATCGATTGTGAAACAAAATCTAAACGACATAATAAAAAGTCAACCGCACCACGGATTCCCAGACAGTCTCCCACACTGGTACTAGCGAGGCCTTAAGCTGTGTAACTTCTGCGATCTGACGAGAGCAGGCACATTCAGCTTAGAATGGCCATTGACATTAAATGCTTTAATCCATAGTCCTTTTTAATCGATTGTGAAACAAAATCTAAACGACATAATAAAAAGTCAACCGCACCACGGATTCCCAGACAGTCTCCCACACTGGTACTAGCGAGGCGTTAAGCTGTGTAACTTCTGCGATCTAACGAAAGCAGGCACATTCAGCTTAGAATGGCCATTGACATGAAATGCTTTAATCCATAGTCCTTTTTAATCGATTGTGAAACAAAATCTAAACGACATAATAAAAAGTCAACCGCACCACGCATTCCCAGACAGTCTCCCACACTGGTACTAGCGAGGCCTTAAGCTGTGTAACTTCTGCGATCTGACGAGAGCAGGCACATTCAGCTTAGAATGGCCATTGACATTAAATGCTTTAATCCATAGTCCTTTTTAATCGATTGTGAAACAAAATCTAAATGACATAATAAAAAGTCAACCGCACCACGGATTCCCAAACAGTCTCCCACACTGGTACTAGCGAGGCGTTAAGCTGTGTAACTTCTGCGATCTAACGAGAGCAGGCACATTCAGCTTAGAATGGCCATTAACATTAAATGCTTTAATCCACAGTTCTTTTTAATCGATTGTGAAACAAAATCTAAACGACATAATAAAAAGTCAACCGCACCACGGATTCCCAGACAGTCTCCCACACTGGTACTAGCGAGGCCTTAAGCTGTGTAACTTCTGCGATCTGACGAGAGCAGGCACATTCAGCTTAGAATGGCCATTGACATTAAATGCTTTAATCCATAGTCCTTTTTAATCGATTGTGAAACAAAATCTAAACGACATAATAAAAAGTCAACCGCACCACGGATTCCCAGACAGTCTCCCACACTGGTACTAGCGAGGCGTTAAGCTGTGTAACTTCTGCGATCTAACGAAAGCAGGCACATTCAGCTTAGAATGGCCATTGACATTAAATGCTTTAATCCATAGTCCTTTTTAATCGATTGTGAAACAAAATCTAAACGACATAATAAAAAGTCAACCGCACCACGGATTCCCAAACAGTCTCCCACACTGGTACTAGCGAGGCGTTAAGCTGTGTAACTTCTGCAATCTAACGAGAGCAGGCACATTCAGCTTAGAATGGCCATTAACATTAAATGCTTTAATCCATAGTTCTTTTTAATCGATTGTGAAACAAAATCTAAACGACATAATAAAAAGTCAACCGCACCACGGATTCCCAGACAGTCTCCCACACTGGTACTAGCGAGGCCTTAAGCTGTGTAACTTCTGCGATCTGACGAGAGCAGGCACATTCAGCTTAGAATGGCCATTGACATTAAATGCTTTAATCCATAGTCCTTTTTAATCGATTGTGAAACAAAATCTAAACGACATAATAAAAAGTCAACCGCACCACGTATTCCCAGACAGTCTCCCACACTGGTACTAGCGAGGCCTTAAGCTGTGTAACTTCTGCGATCTGACGAGAGCAGGCACATTCAGCTTAGAATGGCCATTGACGTTAAATGCTTTAATCCATAGTCCTATTTAATCTATTGTGAAACAAAATCTAAACGACATAATAAAAAGTCAACCGCACCACGGATTCCCAGACAGTCTCCCACACTGGTACTAGCGAGGCCTTAAGCTGTGTAACTTCGGCGATCTGACGAGAGCAGGCACATTCAGCTTAGAATGGCCATTTTGCATTAAATGCTTTAATCCATAGTCCTTTTTAATCGATTGTGAAACAAAATCTAAACGACATAATAAAAAGTCAACCGCACCACGGATTCCCAGACAGTCTCCCACACTGGTACTAGCGAGGCCTTAAGCTGTGTAACTTCTGCGATCTGACGAGAGCAGGGACATTCAGCTTAGAATGGCCATTGACATTAAATGCTTTAATCCATAGTCCTTTTTAATCGATTGTGAAACAAAATCTAAACGACATAATAAAAAGTCAACCGCACCACGGATTCCCAGACAGTCTCCCACACTGGTACTAGCGAGGGCCTTAAGCTGTGTAACTTCTGCGATCTGACGAGAGCAGGCACATTCAGCTTAGAATGGCCATTGACATTAAATGGTTTAATCCATAGTCCTTTTTAATCGATTGTGAAACAAAATCTAAACGACATAATAAAAAGTCAACCGCTCCACGGATTCCCAGACAGTCTCCCACACTGGTACTAGCGAGGCCTTAAGCTGTGTAACTTCTGCGATCTGACGAGAGCAGGCACATTCAGCTTAGAATGGCCATTGACTTTAAAAGCCTTAATCCATAGTCCTATTTAATCTATTGTGAAACAAAATCTAAACAACATAATAAAAAGTCAACCGCACCACAGATTCCCAGAGAGTCTCCCACACTGGTACTAGCGAGGCCTTAAGCTGTGTAACTTCTGCGATCTGACGAGAGCAGGCACATTCAGCTTAGAATGGCCATTGACTTTAAATGCTTTAATCCATAGTCCTTTTTAATCGAATGTGAAACAAAATCTAAACGACATAATAAAAAGTCAACCGCACCACGGATTCCCAGACAGTCTCCCACACTGGTACTAGCGAGGCCTTAAGCTGTGTAACTTCTGCGATCTGACGAGAGCAGGCACATTCAGCTTAGAATGGCCATTGACGTTAAATGCTTTAATCCATAGTCCTATTTAATCTATTGTGAAACAAAATCTAAACGACATAATAAAAAGTCAACCGCACCACGGATTCCCAGACAGTCTCCCACACTGGTACTAGCGAGGCCTTAAGCTGTGTAACTTCTGCGATCTGACGAGAGCAGGCGAATTCAGCTTAGAATGGCCATTGACATTAAATGCTTTAATCCATAGTCCTTTTTAATCGATTGTGAAACAAAATCTAAACGACATAATAAAAAGTCAACCGCACCACGGATTCCCAGACAGTCTCCCACACTGGTACTAGCGAGGCCTTAAGCTGTGTAACTTCTGCTATCTCACGAGAGCAGGGACATTCAGCTTAGAATGGCCATTGACATTAAATGCTTTAATCCATAGTCCTTTTTAATCGATTGTGAAACAAAATCTAAACGACATAATAAAAACTCAACCGCACCACGGATTCCCAGACAGTCTCCCACACTGGTACTAGCGAGGCCTTAAGCTGTGTAACTTCTGCGATCTGACAAGAGCAGGCACATTCAGCTTAGAATGGCCATTGACATTAAATGCTTTAATCCATAGTCCTTTTTAATCGATTGTGAAACAAAATCTAAACGACATAATAAAAAGTCAAACGCACCACGGATTCCTAGACAGTCTCCCACACTGGTACTAGCGAGGCCTTAAGCTGTGTAACTTCTGCGATCTGACGAGAGCAGGCACATTCAGCTTAGAATGGCCATTGACATTAAATGCTTTAATCCATAGTCCTTTTTAATCGATTGTGATACAAAATCTAAACGACATAATAAAAAAGTCAACCGCTCCACGGATTCCCAGACAGTCTCCCACACTGGTACTAGCGAGGCCTTAAGCTGAGTAACTTCTGCGATCTGACGAGAGCAGGGACATTCAGCTTAGAATGGCCATTGACATTATATGCTTTAATCCATAGTCCTTTTTAATCGATTGTGAAACAAAATCTAAACGACATAATAAAAATTCAACCGCACCACGGATTCCCAGACAGTCTCCCACACTGGTACTAGCGAGGCCCTAAGCTGTGTAACTTCTGCGATCTGACGAGAGCAGGCACATTCAGCTTAGAATAGCCATTGACTTTAAATGCTTTAATCCATAGTCCTATTTAATCTATTGTGAAACAAAATCTAAACGACATAATAAAAATTCAACCGCACCACGGATTCCCAGATAGTCTCCCACACTGGTACTAGCGAGGCCTTAAGCTGTGTAACTTCTGCGATCTGACGAGAGCAGGGACATTCAGCTTAGAATGGCCATTGACATTAAATGCTTTAATCCATAGTCCTTTTTAATCGATTGTGAAACAAAATCTAAACGACATAATAAAAATTCAACCGCACCACGGATTCCCAGACACTCTCCCACACTGGTACTAGCGAGGCCTTAAGCTGTGTAACTTCTGCGTTCTGACGAGAGCAGGCACATTCAGCTTAGAATGGCCATTGACGTTAAATTCTTTAATCCATAGTCCTTTTTAATCAATTGTGAATCAAAATCTAAACGACATAATAAAAAGTCAACCGCACCACGGATTCCCAGACCGTCTCCCACACTGGTACTGGTGAGGCCTTAAACTGTGTAACTTCTGCGATCTGACGAGAGCAGGCACATTCAGCTTAGAAAGGCCATTGACGTTAAATGCTTTAATCCATAGTCCTATTTAATCTATTGTGAAACAAAATCTAAACGACATAATAAAAATTCAACCGCACCACGGATTCCCAGACAGTCTCCCACACTGGTACTAGCGAGGCCTTAAGCTGTGTAACTTCTGCGATCTGACAAGAGCAGGCACATTCAGCTTAGAATGGCCATTGACATTAAATGCTTTAATCCATAGTCCTTTTTAATCGATTGTGAAACAAAATCTAAACGACATAATGAAAAGTCAAACGCACCACGGATTCCTAAACAGTCTCCCACACTGGTACTAGCGAGGCCTTAAGCTGTCTAACTTCTGCGATCTGACGAGAGCAGGCACATTCAGCTTAGAATGGCCATTGACATTAAATGCTTTAATCCATAGTCCTTTTTAATCGATTGTGATACAAAATCTAAACGACATAATAAAAAAGTCAACCGCTCCACGGATTCCCAGACAGTCTCCCACACTGGTACTAGCGAGGCCTTAAGCTGAGTAACTTCTGCGATCTGACGAGAGCAGGCACATTCAGCTTAGAATGGCCATTGACATTAAATGCTTTAATCCATAGTCCTTTTTAATCGATTGTGAAACAAAATCTAAACAACATAATAAAAAGTCAACCGCACCACAGATTCCCAGAGAGTCTCCCACACTGGTACTAGCGAGGCCTTAAGCTGTGTAACTTCTGCAATCTGACGAGAGCAGGCACATTCAGCTTAGAATGGCCATTGACGTTAAATGCTTTAATCCATAGTCCTATTTAATCTATTGTGAAACAAAATCTAAACGACATAATAAAAATTCAACCGCACCACGGATTCCAAGACAGTCTCCCACACTGGTACTAGCGAGGCCCTAAGCTATGTAACTTCTGCGATCTGACGAGAGCAGGCACATTCAGCTTAGAATAGCCATTGCCTTAAAATGCTTTAATCCATAGTCCTATTTAATCTATTGTGAAACAAAATCTAAACGACATAATAAAAAGTCAACCGCACCACGGATTCCCAGACAGTCTCCCACACTGGTACTAGCGAGGCGTTAAGCTGTGTAACTTCTGCGATCTAACGAGAGCAGGCACATTCAGCTTAGAATGGCCATTGACATTAAATGCTTTAATCTATAGTCCTTTTTAATCGATTGTGAAACAAAATCTAAACGACATAATAAAAAGTCAACCGCACCACGGATTCCCAGACAGTCTCCCACACTGGTATTAGCGAGGCCTTAAGCTGTGTAACTTCTGCGATCTGACGAGAGCAGGCACATTCAGCTTAGAATGGCCATTGACTTTAAAAGCCTTAATCCATAGTCCTATTTAATCTATTGTGAAACAAAATCTAAACAACATAATAAAAAGTCAACCGCACCACAGATTCCCAGAGAGTCTCCCACACTGGTACTAGCGAGGCCTTAAGCTGTGTAACTTCTGCGATCTGACGAGAGCAGGCACATTCAGCTTAGAATGGCCATTGACGTTAAATGCTTTAATCCATAGTCCTATTTAATCTATTGTGAAACAAAATCTAAACGACATAATATAAATTCAACCGCACCACGGATTCCCAGACAGTCTCCCACACTGGTACTAGCGAGGCCTTAAGCTGTGTAACTTCTGCGATCTGACGAGAGCAGGGACATTCAGCTTAGAATGGCCATTGACATTAAATGCTTTAATCCATAGTCCTTTTTAATCGATTGTGAAACAAAATCTAAACGACATAATAAAAATTCAACCGCACCACGGATTCCCAGACACTCTCCCACACTGGTACTAGCGAGGCCTTAAGCTGTGTAACTTCTGCGTTCTGACGAGAGCAGGCACATTCAGCTTAGAATGGCCATTGACGTTAAATGCTTTAATCCATAGTCCTTTTTAATCAATTGTGAATAAAAATCTAAACGACATAATAAAAACTCAACCGCACCATGGATTCCCAGACCTTCTCCCACACTGGTACTGGTGAGGCCTTAAGCTGTGTAACTTCTGCGATCTGACGAGAGCAGGCACATTCAGCTTAGAATGGCCATTGACGTTAAATGCTTTAATCCATAGTCCTATTTAATCTATTGTGAAACAAAATCTAAACGACATAATAAAAAATCAACCGCACCACGTATTCCCAGACAGTCTCCCACACTGGTACTAGCAAGGCCTTAAGCTGTGTAACTTCTACGATCTGACGAGAGCAGGCACATTCAGCTTAGAATGGCCATTGACGTTAAATGCTTTAATCCATACTCCTTTTTAATCAATTGTGAAACAAAATCTAAACGACATAATAAAAAGTCAACCGCACCACGGATTCCCAGTCCGTCTCCTACACTGGTACTGGTGAGGCCTTAAGCTGTGTAACTTCTGCGATCTGACGAGAGCAGGCACATTCAGCTTAGAATGGCCATTGACGTTTAATGCTTTAATCCATAGTCCTATTTAATCTATTGTGAAACAAAATCTAAACGACATAATAAAAAGTCAACCGCACCACGGATTCCCAGACTGTCTCCCACACTGGTACTAGCGAGGCCTTAAGCTGTGTAACTTCTGCGTTCTGACGAGAGCAGGCACATTCAGCTTAGAATTGCCATTGACGTTAAATGCTTTAATCCATAGTCCTATTTAATCTATTGTGAAACATAATCTAAACGACATAATAAAAAGTCAACCGCACCACGGATTCCCAGACAGTCTCCCACACTGGTACTAGCGAGGCCTTAAGCTGTGTAATTTCTGCAATCTGACGAGAGCAGGCACATTCAGCTTAGAATGGCCATTGACATTGAATGCTTTAATCCAAAGTCCTTTTTAATCGATTGTGAAACAAAATCTAAACGACATAATAAAAAGTCAACCGCACCACGGATTCCCAGACAGTCTCCCACACTGGTACTAGCGAGGCCTTAAGCTGTGTAACTTCTGCGATCTGACGAGAGCAGGCACATTCAGCTTAGAATGGCCATTGACATTAAATGCTTTAATCCATAGTCCTTTTTAATCGATTGTGAAACAAAATCTAAACGACATAATAAAAAGTCAACCGCACCACAGATTCCCAGACAGTCTCCCACACTGGTACTAGCGAGGCGTTAAGCTGTGTAACTTCTGCGATCTAACGAGAGCAGGCACATTCAGCTTAGAATGGCCATTGACATTAAATGCTTTAATCCATAGTCCTTTTTAATCGATTGTGAAACAAAATCTAAACGACATAATAAAAAGTCAACCGCACCACGGATTCCCAGACAGTCTCCCACACTGGTACTAGCGAGGCCTTAAGCTGTGTAACTTCTGCGATCTGACGAGAGCAGGCACATTCAGCTTAGAATGGCCATTGACATTAAATGCTTTAATCCATAGTCCTTTTTAATCGATTGTGAAACAAAATCTAAACGACATAATAAAAAGTCAACCGCACCACGGATTCCCAGACAGTCTCCCACACTGGTACTAGCGAGGCGTTAAGCTGTGTAACTTCTGCGATCTAACGAGAGCAGGCACATTCAGCTTAGAATGGCCATTGCCATTAAATGCTTTAATCCATAGTCCTTTTTAATCGATTGTGAAACAAAATCTAAACGACATAATAAAAAGTCAACCGCACCACGGATTCCCAGACAGTCTCCCACACTGGTACTAGCGAGGCCTTAAGCTGCGTAACTTCTGCGATCTGACGAGAGCAGGCACATTCAGCTTAGAATGGCCATTGACATTAAATGCTTTAATCCATAGTCCTTTTTAATCGATTGTGAAACAAAATCTAAACGACATAATAAAAAGTCAACCGCACCACGGATTCCAAGACAGTCTCCCACACTGGTACTAGCGAGGCCTTAAGCTGTGTAACTTCTGCGATCTGACGAGAGCAGGCACATTCCGCTTAGAATTGCCATTGACATTAAATGCTTTAATCCATAGTCCTTTTTAATCGATTGTGAAACAAAATCTAAACGACATAATAAAAAGTCAACCGCTCCACGGATTCCCAGACAGTCTCCCACACTGGTACTAGCGAGGCCTTAAGCTGAGTAACTTCTGCGATTTGACGAGAGCAGGCACATTCAGCTTATAATGGCGATTGACATTAAATGCTTTAATCCATAGTCCTTTTTAATCGATTGTGAAACAAAATCTAAACGACATAATAAAAAGGCAACCGCACCACGGATTCCCAGACAGTCTCCCACACTGGTACTAGCGAGGCCTTAAGCTGTGTAACTTCTGCGATCTGACGAGAGCAGGGACATTCAGCTTAGAATGGCCATTGACATTAAATGCTTTAATCTATAGTCCTTTTTAATCGATTGTGAAACAAAATCTAAACGACATAATAAAAAGTCAACCGCACCACGGATTCCAAGACAGTCTCCCACACTGGTACTAGCGAGGCCTTAAGCTGTGTAACTTCTGCGATCTGACGAGAGCAGGCACATTCAGCTTAGAATAGCCATTGACATTAAATGCTTTAATCCATAGTCCTTTTTAATCGATTGTGAAACAAAATCTAAACGACATAATAAAAAGTCAACCGCACCACAGATTCCCAGACAGTCTCCCACACTGGTACTAGCGAGGCGTTAAGCTGTGTAACTTCTGCGATCTAACGAGAGCAGGCACATTCAGCTTAGAATGGCCATTGACATTAAATGCTTTAATCCATAGTCCTTTTTAATCGATTGTGAAACAAAATCTAAACGACATAATAAAAAGTCAACCGCACCACGGATTCCCAGACAGTCTCCCACACTGGTACTAGCGAGGCCTTAAGCTGTGTAACTTCTGCGATCTGACGAGAGCAGGCACATTCAGCTTAGAATGGCCGTTGACATTAAATGCTTTAATCCATAGTCCTTTTTAATCGATTGTGAAACAAAATCTAAACGACATAATAAAAAGTCAACCGCACCACGGATTCCCAGACAGTCTCCCACACTGGTACTAGCGAGGCGTTAAGCTGTGTAACTTCTGCGATCTAACGAGAGCAGGCACATTCAGCTTAGAATGGCCATTGACATTAAATGCTTTAATCCATAGTCCTTTTTAATCGATTGTGAAACAAAATCTAAACGACATAATAAAAAGTCAACCGCACCACGGATTCCCAGACAGTCTCCCACACTGGTACTAGCGAGGGCTTAAGCTGCGTAACTTCTGCGATCTGACGAGAGCAGGCACATTCAGCTTAGAATGGCCATTGACATTAAATGCTTTAATCCATAGTCCTTTTTAATCGATTGTGAAACAAAATCTAAACGACATAATAAAAAGTCAACCGCACCACGGATTCCAAGACAGTCTCCCACACTGGTACTAGCGAGGCCTTAAGCTGTGTAACTTCTGCGATCTGACGAGAGCAGGCACATTCCGCTTAGAATTGCCATTGACATTAAATGCTTTAATCCATAGTCCTTTTTAATCGATTGTGAAACAAAATCTAAACGACATAATAAAAAGTCAACCGCTCCACGGATTCCCAGACAGTCTCCCACACTGGTACTAGCGAGGCCTTAAGCTGAGTAACTTCTGCGATTTGACGAGAGCAGGCACATTCAGCTTAGAATGGCGATTGACATTAAATGCTTTAATCCATAGTCCTTTTTAATCGATTGTGAAACAAAATCTAAACGACATAATAAAAAGTCAACCGCACCACGGATTCCCAGACAGTCTCCCACACTGGTACTAGCGAGGCCTTAAGCTGTGTAACTTCTGCGATCTGACGAGAGCAGGGACATTCAGCTTAGAATGGCCATTGACATTAAATGCTTTAATCTATAGTCCTTTTTAATCGATTGTGAAACAAAATCTAAACGACATAATAAAAATTCAACCGCACCATGGATTCCCAGACAGTCTCCCACACTGGTACTAGTGAGGCCTTAAGCTGTGTAACTTCTGCGTTCTGACGAGAGCAGGCACATTCAGCTTAGAATTGCCATTGACGTTAAATGCTTTAATCCATAGTCCTTTTTAATCAATTGTGAAACAAAATCTAAACGACATAATAAAAAGTCAACCGCACCACGGATTCCCAGACAGTTTCCCACACTGGTACTGGTGTGGCCTTAAGCTGTGTAACTTCTGCGATCTGACGAGAGCAGGGACATTCAGCTTAGAATGGCCATTGACATTAAATGCTTTAATCCATAGTCCTATTTAATCTATTGTGAAACAAAATCTAAACGACATAATAAAAAGTCAACCGCACCACGGATTCCCAGACAGTCTCCCACACTGGTACTAGCGAGGCGTTAAGCTGTGTAACTTCTGCGATCTAACGAGAGCAGGCACATTCAGCTTAGAATGGCCATTGACATTAAATGCTTTAATCTATAGTCCTTTTTAATCGATTGTGAAACAAAATCTAAACGACATAATAAAAAGTCAACCGCACCACGGATTCCCAGACAGTCTCCCACACTGGTACTAGCAAGGCCTTAAGCTGTGTAACTTCTGCGATCTGAAGAGAGCAGGCACATTCAGCTTAGAATGGCCATTGACTTTAAAAGCCTTAAACCATAGTCCTATTTAATCTATTGTGAAACAAAATCTAAACAACATAATAAAAAGTCAACCGCACCACAGATTCCCAGAGAGTCTCCCACACTGGTACTAGCGAGGCCTTAAGCTGTGTAACTTCTGCGATCTGACGAGAGCAGGCACATTCAGCTTAGAATGGCCATTGACGTTAAATGCTTTAATCCATAGTCCTATTTAATCTATTGTGAAACAAAATCTAAACGACATAATAAAAATTTAACCGCACCACGGATTCCCAGACAGTCTCCCACACTGGTACTAGCGAGGCCTTAAGCTGTGTAACTTCTGCGTTCTGACGAGAGCAGGCACATTCAGCTTAGAATGGCCATTGACGTTAAATGCTTTAATCCATAGTCCTTTTTAATCAATTGTGAAACAAAATCTAAACGACATAATAAAAAGTCAACCGCACCACGGATTCCCAGACAGTCTCCCACACTGGTACTGGTGAGGCCTTAAGCTGTGTAAATTCTGCGATCTGACGAGAGCAGGCACATTCAGCTTAGAATGGCCATAGACATTAAAAGCTTTAATCCATAGTCCTATTTAATCTATTGTGAAACAAAATCTAAACAACATAATAAAAAGTCAACCACACCACAGATTCCCAGAGAGTCTCCCACACTGGTACTAGCGAGGCCTTAAGCTGTGTAACTTCTGCGATCTGACGAGAGCAGGCACATTCAGCTTAGAATGGCCATTGACATTAAATGCTTTAATCCATAGTCCTTTTTAATCGATTGTGAAACAAAATTTAAACGACATAATAAAAATTCAACCGCACCACGGATTCCCAGACAGTCTCCCACACTGGTACTAGCGAGGCCTTAAGCTGTGTAACTTCTGCGATCTGACGAGAGCAGGCACATGCAGCTTAGAATGGCCATTGACGTTAAAAGCTTTTATCCATAGTCCTATTTAATCTATTGTGAAACAAAATCTAAACGACTTAATAAAAAGTCAACCGCACCACGGATTCCCAGACAGTCTCCCACACTGGTACTAGCGAGGCCTTAAGCTGTGTAACTTCTGCGATCTGACGAGAGCAGGCACATTCAGCTTAGAATGGCCATTGACATTAAAAGCCTTAATCCATAGTCCTATTTAATCTATTGTGAAACAAAATCTAAACAACATAATAAAAAGTCAACCGCACCACGGATTCCCAGACAGTCTCCCACACTGGTACTAGCGAGGCCTTAAGCTGTGTAACTTCTGTGATCTGACGAGAACAGGGACATTCAGCTTTGAATGGCCATTGACATTAAATGCTTTAATACATAGTCCTTTTTAATCGATTGTGAAACAAAATCTAAACGACATAATAAAAATTCAACCGCACCACGGATTCCCAGACAGTTTCCCACACTGGTACTAGCGAGGCCTTAAGCTGTGTAACTTCTGCGTTCTGACGAGAGCAGGCACAATCAGCTTAGAATGGCCATTGACGTTAAATGCTTTAATCCATAGTCCTATTTAATCTATTGTGAAACAAAATCTAAACGACATAATAAAAAGTCAACCGCACCACGGATTCCCAGACAGTCTCCCACACTGGTACTAGCAAAGCCTTAAGCTGTGTAACTTCTGCGCTCTGACGAGAGCAGGCACATTCAGCTTAGAATGGCCATTGACATTAAATGCTTTAATCCATAGTCCTTTTTAATCGATTGTGAAACAAAATCTAAACGACATAATAAAAAGTCAACCGCACCACGGATTCCCAGACAGTCTCCCACACTGGTACTAGCGAGGCCTTAAGCTGTGTAACTTCTGCGGTCTGACGAGAGCAGGCACATTCAGCTTAGAATGGCCATTGACATTAAATGCTTTAATCCATAGTCCTTTTTAATCGATTGTGAAACAAAATCTAAACGACATAATAAAAATTCAACCGCACCACGGATTCACAGACAGTCTCCCACACTGGTACTAGCGAGGCCTTAAGCCGTGTAACTTCTGCGTTCTGACGAGAGCATGCACATTCAGCTTAGAATGGCCATTGACGATAAATGCTTCAATCCATAGTCCTATTTAATCTATTGTGAAACAAAATCTAAACGACATAATAAGAAGTCAACCGCACCACGGATTCCCAGACAGTCTCCCAAACTGGTACTAGCGAGGCCTTAAGCTGTGTAACTTCTGCGATCTGACGAGAGCAGGCACATTCAGCTTAGAATGACCATTGACATTGAATGCTTTAATCCATAGTCCTTTTTAATCGATTGTGAAACAAAATCTAAACGACATAATAAAAAGTCAACCGCACTACGGATTCCCAGACAGTCTCCCACACTGGTACTAGCGAGGCCTTAAGCTGTGTAACTTCTGCGATCTGACGAGAGCAGGCACATTCAGCTTAGAATGGCCATTGACATTAAATGCTTTAATCCATAGTCCTTTTTAATCGATTGTGAAACAAAATCTAAACGACATAATAAAAAGGCAACCGCACCACGGATTCCCAGACAGTCTCCCACACTGGTACTAGCGAGGCCTTAAGCTGTGTAACTTCTGCGATCTGACGAGAGTAGGGACATTCAGCTTAGAATGGCCATTGACATTAAATGCTTTAATCCATAGTCCTTTTTAATCGATTGTGAAACAAAATCTAAACGAAAAAATAAAAATTCAACCGCACCACGGATTCCCAGACAGTCTCCCACACTGGTACTAGCGAGGCCTTAAGCTGTGTAACTTCTGCGATCTGACGAGAGCAGGCACATTCAGCTTAGAATAGCCATTGACGTTAGATGCTTTAATCCATAGTCCTATTTAATCTATTGTGAAACAAAATCTAAACGACATAATAAAAAGTCAACCGCACCACGGATTCCCAGACAGTCTCCCACACTGGTACTAGCGAGGCGTTAAGCTGTGTAACTTCTGCGATCTAACAAGAGCAGGGACATTCAGCTTAGAATGGCCATTGACATTAAAGGCTTTAATCCATAGTCCTTTTTAATCGATTGTGAAACAAAATCTAAACGACACAATAAAAATTCAACCGCACCACGGATTCCCAGACAGTCTCCCACACTGGTACTAGCGAGGCCTTAAGCTGTGTAACTTCTGCGATCTGACGAGAGCAGGGACATTCAGCTTAGAATGTCCATTGACATTAAATGCTTTAATCCATAGTCCTTTTTAATCGATTGTGAAACAAAATCTAAACGACATAATAAAAATTCAACCGCGCCACGGATTCCAAGACAGTCTCCCACACTGGTACTAGCGAGGCCTTAAGCTGTGTAACTGCTGCGTTCTGACGAGAGCAGGCACATTGAGCTTAGAATGGCCATTGACGTTAAATGCTTTAATCCATAGTCCTATTTAATCTATTGTGAAACAAAATCTAAACGACATAATAAAAAGTCAGCCACACCACGGATTCCCAGACAGTCTCCCACACTGGTACTAGCGAGGCCTTAAGCTGTGTAACTTCTGCGATCTGACGAGAGCAGGCACATTCAGCTTAGAATGGCCATTGACATTAAATGCTTTAATCCATAGTCCTTTTTAATCGATTGTGAAACAAAATCTAAACAACATAATAAAAAGTCAACCGCACCACGGATTCCCAGACAATCTCCCACACTGGTACTAGCGAGGGCTTAAGCTGTGTAACTTCTGCGATCTGACGAGAGCAGGCACATTCAGCTTAGAATGGCCATTGACATTAAAAGCCTTAATCCATAGTCCTATTTAATCTATTGTGAAACAAAAGCTAAACAACATAATAAAAAGTCAACCGCACCACGGATTCCCAGACAGTCTCCCACACTGGTACTAGCGAGGCCTTAAGCTGTGTAACTTCTGCGTTCTGACGAGAGCATGCACATTCAGCTTAGAATGGCCATTGACGATAAATGCTTTAATCCATAGTCCTATTTAATCTATTGTGAAACAAAATCTAAACGACATAATAAGAAGTCAACCGCACCACGGATTCCCAGACAGTCTCCCACACTGGTACTAGCGAGGCCTTAAGCTGTGTAACTTCTGTGATCTAACGAGAGCAGGCACATTCAGCTTAGAATGGCCATTGACATTAAATGCTTTAATCCATAGTCCTTTTTAATCGATTGTGAAACAAAATCTAAACGCCATAATAAAAAGTCAACCGCACCACGGATTCCCAGACAGTCTCCCACACTGGTACTAGCGAGGCCTTAAGCTGTGTAACTTCTGCGATCTGACGAGAGCAGGCACATTCAGCTTAGAATGGCCATTGACATTAAATGCTTTAATCCATAGTCCTTTTTAATCGATTGTGAAACAAAATCTAAACGACATAATAAAAAGTCAACCGCACTACGGATTCCCAGACAGTCTCCCACACTGGTACTAGCGAGGCCTTAAGCTGTGTAACTTCTGCGATCTGACGAGAGCAGGAACATTCAGCTTAGAATGGCCATTGACATTAAATGCTTTAATCCATAGTCCTTTTTAATCGATTGTGAAACAAAATCTAAACGACATAATAAAAAGGCAACCGCACCACGGATTCCCAGACAGTCTCCCACACTGGTACTAGCGAGGCCTTAAGCTGTGTAACTTCTGCGATCTGACGAGAGTAAGGACATTCAGCTTAGAATGGCCATTGACATTAAATGCTTTAATCCATAGTCCTTTTTAATCGATTGTGAAACAAAATCTAAACGACATAATAAAAATTCAACCGCACCACGGATTCCCAGACAGTCTCCCACACTGGTACTAGCGAGGCCTTAAGCTGTGTAACTTCTGCGATCTCGACGAGAGCAGGCACATTCAGCTTAGAATGGCCATTGACGTTAAATGCTTTAATCCATAGTCCTATTTAATCTATTGTGAAACAAAATCTAAACGACATAATAAAAAGTCAACCGCACCACGGATTTCCAGACAGTCTCCCACACTGGTACTAGCGAGGCGTTAAGCTGTGTAACTTCTGCGATCTAACAAGAGCAGGGACATTCAGCTTAGAATGGCCATTGACATTAAAGGCTTTAATCCATAGTCCTTTTTAATCGATTGTGAAACAAAATCTAAACGACACAATAAAAATGTCAACCGCACCACGGATTCCCAGACAGTCTCCCACACTGGTACTAGCGAGGCCTTAAGCTGTGTAACTTCTGCGTTCTGACCAGAGCAGGCACATTCAGCTTAGAATGGCCATTGACATTAAAAGCCTTAATCCATAGTCCTATTTAATCTATTGTGAAACAAAATCTAAACAACATAATAAAAAGTCAACCGCACCACGGATTCCCAGACAGTCTCCCACACTGGTACTAGCGAGGTCTTAAGCTGTGTAACTTCTGCGATCTGACGAGAGCAGGGACATTCAGCTTAGAATGTCCATTGACATTAAATGCTTTAATCCATAGTCCTTTTTAATCGATTGTGAAACAAAATCTAAACGACATAATAAAAATTCAACCGCACCACGGATTCCAAGACAGTCTCCCACACTGGTACTAGCGAGGCCTTAAGCTGTGTAACTGCTGCGTTCTGACAAGAGCAGGCACATTGAGCTTAGAATGGCCATTGACGTTAAATGCTTTAATCCATAGTCCTATTTAATCTATTGTGAAACAAAATCTAAACGACATAATAAAAAGTCAGCCGCACCACGGATTCCCAGACAGTCTCCCACACTGGTACTAGCGAGGCCTTAAGCTGTGTAACTTCTGCGATCTGACGAGAGCAGGCACATTCAGCTTAGAATGGCCATAGACATTAAATGCTTTAATCCATAGTCCTTTTTAATCGATTGTGAAACAAAATCTAAACAACATAATATAAAGTCAACCGCACCACGGATTCCCAGACAGTCTCCCACACTGGTACTAGCGAGGCCTTAAGCTGTGTGACTTCTGCGATCTGACGAGAGCAGGGACATTCAGCTTAGAATGGCCATTGACATCAAATGCTTTAATCCATAGTCCTTTTTAATCGATTGTGAAACAAAATCTAAACGACATAATAAAAATTCAACCACACCACGGATTCCCAGACAGTCTCCCACACTGGTACTAGCGAGGCCTTAAGCTGTGTAACTTCTGCGATCTGACGAGAGCAGGCACATTCAGCTTAGAATGGCCATTGACGTTAAATGCTTTACTCCATAGTCCTATTTAATCTATTGTGAAACAAAATGTAAACGACATAATAAAAAGTCAACCGCACCACGGATTCCCAGACAGTCTCCCACAATGGTACTAGCGAGGCGTTAAGCTGTGTAACTTCTGCAATCTAACGAGAGCTTGCACATTCAGCTTAGAATGGCCATTGACATTAAATGCTTTAATCCATAGTCCTTTTTAATCGATTGTGAAACAAAATCTAAACGACATAATAAAAATTCAACCGCACCACGGATTCCCAGACAGTTTCCCACACTGGTACTAGCGAGGCCTTAAGCTGTGTAACTTCTGCGATCTGACGAGAGCAGGCACATTCAGCTTAGAATGGCCATTGACATTAAAAGCCTTGATCCATAGTCCTATTTAATTTATTGTGAAACAAAATCTAAACAACATAATAAAAAGTCAACCGCACCACGTATTCCCAGACAGTCTCCCACACTGGTACTAGCGAGGCCTTAAGCTGTGTAACTTCTGCGATCTGACGAGAACAGGGACATTCAGCTTAGAATGGCCATTGACATTAAATGCTTTAATACATAGTCCTTTTTAATCGATTGTGAAACAAAATCTAAACGACATAATAAAAATTCAACCGCACCACGGATTCCCAGACAGTTTCCCACACTGGTACTAGCGAGGCCTTAAGCTGTGTAACTTCTGCGTTCTGACGAGAGCAGGCACAATCAGCTTAGAATGGCCATTGACGTTAAATGCTTTAATCCATAGTCCTATTTAATCTATTGTGAAACAAAATCTAAACGACATAATAAAAAGTCAAATGCACCACGGATTCCCAGACAGTCTCCCACACTGGTACTAGCAAAGCCTTAAGCTGTGTAACTTCTGCGATCTGACGAGAGCAGGCACATTCAGCTTAGAATGGCCATTGACATTAAATGCTTTAATCCATAGTCCTTTTTAATCGATTGTGAAACAAAATCTAAACGACATAATAAAAAGTCAACCGCACCACGGATTCCCAGACAGTCTCCCACACTGGTACTAGCGAGGCCTTAAGCTGTGTAACTTCTGCGGTCTGACGAGAGGAGGCACATTCAGCTTAGAATGGCCATTGACATTAAATGCTTTAATCCATAGTCCTTTTTAATCGATTGTGAAACAAAATCTAAACGACATAATAAAAATTCAACCGCACCACGGATTCCCAGACAGTTTCCCACACTGGTACTAGCGAGGCCTTAAGCTGTGTAACTTCTGCGTTCTGACGAGAGCAGGCACATTCAGCTTAGAATGGCCATTGACGTTAAATGCTTTAATCCATAGTCCTATTTAATCTATTGTGAAACAAAATCTAAACGACATAATAAAAAGTCAACCGCACCACGGATTCCCAGACAGTCTCCCACACTGGTACTAGCAAAGCCTTAAGCTGTGTAACTTCTGCGATCTGACGAGAGCAGGCACATTCAGCTTAGAATGGCCATTGACATTAAATGCTTTAATCCATAGTCCTTTTTAATCGATTGTGAAACAAAATCTAAACGACATAATAAAAAGTCAACCGCACCACGGATTCCCAGACAGTCTCCCACACTGGTACTAGCGAGGCCTTAAGCTGTGTAACTTCTGCGGTCTGACGAGAGCAGGCACATTCAGCTTAGAATGGCCATTGACATTAAATGCTTTAATCCATAGTCCTTTTTAATCGAATGTGAAACAAAATCTAAACAACATAATAAAAACACAACCGCACCACGGATTCCCAGACAGTCTCCCACACTGGTACTAGCGAGGCGTTAAGCTGTGTAACTTCTGCGATCTAACAAGAGCAGGGATATTCAGCTTAGAATGGCCATTGACATTAAAGGCTTTAATCCATAGTCCTTTTTAATCGATTGTGAAACAAAATCTAAACGACACAATAAAAATTCAACCGCACCACGGATTCCCAGACAGTCTCCCACACTGGTACTAGCGAAGCCTTAAGCTGTGTAACTTCTGCGATCTGACGAGAGCAGGCACATTCAGTTTAGAATGGCCATTAACATTAAAAGCCTTAATCCATAGTCCTATTTAATCTATTGTGAAACAAAATCTAAACGACATAATAAAAAGTCAACCGCACCACGGATTCCCAGACAGTCTCCCACACTGGTACTAGCAAGGCGTTAAGCTGTGTAACTTCTGCGATCTAACAAGAGCAGGGACATTCAGCTTAGAATGGCCATTGACATTAAAGGCTTTAATCCATAGTCCTTTTTAATCGATTGTGAAACAAAATCTAAACGACACAATAAAAATTCAACCGCACCACGGATTCTCAGACAGTCTCCCACACTGGTACTAGCGAGGCCTTAAGCTGTGTAACTTCTGCGTTCTGACCAGAGCAGGCACATTCAGCTTAGAATGGCCATTGACGTTAAATGCTTTAATCCATAGTCCTATTTAATCTATTGTGAAACAAAATCTAAACGACATAATAAAAAGTCAACCGCACCACGGATTCCCAGACAGTCTCCCACACTGGTACTAGCGAGGCGTTAAGCTGTGTAACTTCTGCGATCTAACAAGAGCAGGGACATTCAGCTTAGAATGGCCATTGACATTAAAGGCGTTAATCCATAGTCCTTTTTAATCGATTGTGAAACAAAATCTAAACGACACAATAAAAATGTCAACCGCACCACGGATTCCCAGACAGTCTCCCACACTGGTACTAGCGAGGCCTTAAGCTGTGTAACTTCTGCGTTCTGACCAGAGCAGGCACATTCAGCTTAGAATGGCCATTGACATTAAAAGCCTTAATCCATAGTCCTATTTAATCTATTGTGAAACAAAATCTAAACAACATAATAAAAAGTCAACTGCACCACGGATTCCCAGACAGTCTCCCACACTGGTACTAGCAAGGTCTTAAGCTGTGTAACTTCTGCGATCTGACGAGAGCAGGGACATTCAGCTTAGAATGTCCATTGACATTAAATGCTTTAATCCATAGTCCTTTTTAATCGATTGTGAAACAAAATCTAAACGACATAATAAAAATTCAACCGCACCACGGATTACAAGACAGTCTCCCACACTGGTACTAGCGAGGCCTTAAGCTGTGTAACTGCTGCGTTCTGACGAGAGCAGGCACATTGAGCTTAGAATGGCCATTGACGTTAAATGCTTTAATCCATAGTCCTATTTAATCTATTGTGAAACAAAATCTAAACGACATAATAAAAAGTCAGCCGCACCACGGATTCCCAGACAGTCTCCCACACTGGTACTAGCGAGGCCTTAAGCTGTGTAACTTCTGCGATCTGACGAGAGCAGGCACATTCAGCTTAGAATGGCCACAGACATTAAATGCTTTAATCCATAGTCCTTTTTAATCGATTGTGAAACAAAATCTAAACAACATAATATAAAGTCAACCGCAACACGGATTCCCAGACAGTCTCCCACACTGGTACTAGCGAGGCCTTAAGCTGTGTAACTTCTGCGATCTGACGAGAGCAGGGACATTCAGCTTAGAATGGCCATTGACATCAAATGCTTTAATCCATAGTCCTTTTTAATCGATTGTGAAACAAAATCTAAACGACATAATAAAAATTCAACCACACCACGGATTCCCAGACAGTCTCCCACACTGGTACTAGCGAGGCCTTAAGCTGTGTAACTTCTGCGATCTGACGAGAGCAGGCACATTCAGCTTAGAATGGCCATAGACATTAAATGCTTTAATCCATAGTCCTTTTTAATCGATTGTGAAACAAAATCTAAACAACATAATATAAAGTCAACCGCACCACGGATTCCCAGACAGTCTCCCACACTGGTACTAGCGAGGCCTTAAGCTGTGTAACTTCTGCGATCTGACGAGAGCAGGGACATTCAGCTTAGAATGGCCATTGACATCAAATGCTTTACTCCATAGTCCTATTTAATCTATTGTGAAACAAAATCTAAACGACATAATAAAAAGTCAACCGCACCACGGATTCCCAGACAGTCTCCCACACTGGTACTAGCAAAGCCTTAAGCTGTGTAACTTCTGCGATCTGACGAGAGCAGGCACATTCAGCTTAGAATGGCCATTGACATTAAATGCTTTAATCCATAGTCCTTTTTAATCGATTGTGAAACAAAATCTAAACGACACAATAAAAATGTCAACCGCACCACGGATTCCCAGACAGTCTCCCACACTGGTACTAGCGAGGCCTTAAGCTGTGTAACTTCTGCGTTCTGACCAGAGCAGGCACATTCAGCTTAGAATGGCCATTGATATTAAAAGCCTTAATCCATAGTCCTATTTAATCTATTGTGAAACAAAATCTAAACAACATAATAAAAAGTCAACCGCACCACGGATTCCCAGACAGTCTCCCACACTGGTACTAGCGAGGTCTTAAGCTGTGTAACTTCTGCGATCTGACGAGAGCAGGGACATTCAGCTTAGAATGTCCATTGACATTAAATGCTTTAATCCATAGTCCTTTTTAATCGATTGTGAAACAAAATCTAAACGACATAATAAAAATTCAACCGCACCACGGATTCCAAGACAGTCTCCCACACTGGTACTAGCGAGGCCTTAAGCTGTGTAACTGCTGCGTTCTGACGAGAGCAGGCACATTGAGCTTAGAATGGCCATTGACGTTAAATGCTTTAATCCATAGTCCTATTTAATCTATTGTGAAACAAAATCTAAACGACATAATAAAAAGTCAGCCGCACCACGGATTCCCAGACAGTCTCCCACACTGGTACTAGCGAGGCCTTAAGCTGTGTAATTTCTGCGATCTGACGAGAGCAGGCACATTCAGCTTAGAATGGCCATAGACATTAAAGGCTTTAATCCATAGTCCTTTTTAATCGATTGTGAAACAAAATCTAAACAACATAATATAAAGTCAACCGCACCACGGATTCCCAGACAGTCTCCCACACTGGTACTAGCGAGGCCTTAAGCTGTGTAACTTCTGCGATCTGACGAGAGCAGGGACATTCAGCTTAGAATGGCCATTGACATCAAATGCTTTAATCCATAGTCCTTTTTAATCGATTGTGAAACAAAATCTAAACGACATAATAAAAATTCAACCACACCACGGATTCCCAGACAGTCTCCCACACTGGTACTAGCGAGGCCTTAAGCTGTGTAACTTCTGCGATCTGACGAGAGCAGGCACATTCAGCTTAGAATGGCCATTGACGTTAAATGCTTTACTCCATAGTCCTATTTAATCTATTGTGAAACAAAATGTAAACAACATAATAAAAAGTCAACCGCACCACGGATTCCCAGACAGTCTCCCACACTGGTACTAGCGAGGCGTTAAGCTGTGTAACTTCTGCAATCTAACGAGAGCTTGCACATTCAGCTTAGAATGGCCGTTGACATTAAATGCTTTAATCCATAGTCCTTTTTAATCGATTGTGAAACAAAATCTAAACGACATAATAAAAAGTCAACCACACCACGGATTCCCAGACAGTCTCCCACACTGGTACTAGCGAGGCCTTAAGCTGTGTAACTTCTGCGATCTGACGAGAGCAGGCACATTCAGCTTAGAATGGCCATTGACATTAAATGCTTTAATCCATAGTCCTTTTTAATCGATTGTGAAACAAAATCTAAACGACATAATAAAAAGTCAACCGCACCACGGATTCCCAGACAGTCTCCCACACTGGTACTTGCGAGGCCTTAAGCTGTGTAACTTCTGCGGTCTGACGAGAGGAGGCACATTCAGCTTAGAATGGCCATTGACATTAAATGCTTTAATCCATAGTCCTTTTTAATCGATTGTGAAACAAAATCTAAACGACATAATAAAAATTCAACCGCACCACGGATTCCCAGACAGTTTCCCACACTGGTACTAGCGAGGCCTTAAGCTGTGTAACTTCTGCGTTCTGACGAGAGCAGGCACATTCAGCTTAGAATGGCCATTGACGTTAAATGCTTTAATCCATAGTCCTATTTAATCTATTGTGAAACAAAATCTAAACGACATAATAAAAAGTCAACCGCACCACGGATTCCCAGACAGTCTCCCACACTGGTACTAGCAAAGCCTTAAGCTGTGTAACTTCTGCGATCTGACGAGAGCAGGCACATTCAGCTTAGAATGGCCATTGACATTAAATGCTTTAATCCATAGTCCTTTTTAATCGATTGTGAAACAAAATCTAAACGACATAATAAAAAGTCAACCGCACCACGGATTCCCAGACAGTCTCCCACACTGGTACTAGCGAGGCCTTAAGCTGTGTAACTTCTGCGGTCTGACGAGAGCAGGCACATTCAGCTTAGAATGGCCATTGACATTAAATGCTTTAATCCATAGTCCTATTTAATCTATTGTGAAACAAAATCTAAACAACATAATAAAAAGTCAACCGCACCACGGATTCCCAGACAGTCTCCACACTGGTACTAGCGAGGTCTTAAGCTGTGTAACTTCTGCGATCTGACGAGAGCAGGGACATTCAGCTTAGAATGTCCATTGACATTAAATGCTTTAATCCATAGTCCTTTTTAATCGATTGTGAAACAAAATCTAAACGACATAATAAAAATTCAACCGCACCACGGATTACAAGACAGTCTCCCACACTGGTACTAGCGAGGCCTTAAGCTGTGTAACTGCTGCGTTCTGACGAGAGCAGGTACATTCAGCTTAGAATGGCCATTGACGTTAAATGCTTTAATCCATAGTCCTATTTAATCTATTGTGAAACAAAATCTAAACGACATAATAAAAAGTCAACCGCACCACGGATTCCCAGACACTCTCCCACACTGGTACTAGCGAGGGCTTAAGCTGTGTAACTTCTGCGATCTAACGAGAGCAGGCACATTCAGCTTAGAATTGCCATTGACATTAAATGCTTTAATCCATAGTCCTTTTTAATCGATTGTGAAACAAAATCTAAACGACATAATAAAAAGTCTACCGCACCACGGATTCCCAAACAGCCTCCCACACTGGTACTAGCGAGGCCTTAAGCTGTGTAACATCTGCGTTCTGACGAGAGCAGGCACATTCAGCTTAGAATGGCCATTGACGTTAAATGCTTTAATCCATAGTCCTATTTAATCTATTGTGAAACAAAATCTAAACGACATAATAAAAAGTCAACCGCACCATGGATTCCCAGACAGTCTCCCACACTGGTACTAGCGAGGCCTTAAGCTGTGTAATTTCTGCGATCTGATGAGAGCAGGCACATTCAGCTTAGAATGGCCATTGACATTAAATGCTTTAATCCATAGTCCTTTTTAATCGATTGTGAAACAAAATCTAAACGACATAATAAAAAGTCAACCGCACCACGGATTCCCAGACAGTCTCCCACACTGGTACTAGCGAGGCCTTAAGCTGTGTAACTTCTGCGTTCTGACGAGAGCAGGCACATTCAGCTTAGAATGGCCATTGACGTTAAATGCTTTAATCCATAGTCCTATTTAATCTATTGTGAAACAAAATCTAAACGACATAATAAAAAGTCAACCGCACCACGGATTCCCAGACAGTCTCCCACACTGGTACTAGCGAGGCCTTAAGCTGTGTAACTTCTGCGATCTGACGAGAGCAGGCACATTCAGCTTAGAATGGCCATTGACATTAAATGCTTTAATCCATAGTCCTTTTTAATCGATTGTGAAACAAAATCTAAACGACATAATAAAAATTCAACCGCTCCACGGATTGCCAGACAGTCTCCCACACTGGTACTAGCGAGGACTTAAGCTGTGTAACCTCTGCGATCTGACGAGAGTAGGCACATTCAGCTTAGAATGGCCATTGACGTTAAATCCTTTAATCCATAGTCCTATTTAATCTATTGTGAAACAAAATCTAAACGACATAATAAAAAGTCAACCGCACCACGGATTCCCAGACAGTCTCCCACACTGGTACTAGCGAGGCGTTAAGCTGTGTAACTTCTGCGATCTAACGAGAGCAGGCACATTCAGCTTAGAATGGCCATTGACGTTAAATGCTTTAATCCAAAGTCCTATTTAATCTATTGTGAAACAAAATCTAAACGACATAATCAAAAGTCAACCACACCACGGATTCCCAGACAGTCTCCCACACTGGTACTAGCGAGGCCTTAAGCTGTGTAACTTCTGCGATCTGACGAGAGCAGGCACATTCAGCTTAGAATGGCCATTGACATTAAACGCTTTAATCCATAGTACTTTTTAATCGATTGTGAAACAAAATCTAAACGACATAATAAAAAGTCAACCGCACCACGGATTCCCAGACAGTCTCCCACACTGGTACTAGCGAGGCCTTAAGCTGTGTAACTTCTGCGATCTGACGAGAGCAGGAACATTCAGCTTAGAATGGCCATTGACATTAAATGCTTTAATCCATAGTCCTTTTTAATCGATTGTGAAACAAAATCTAAACGACATAATAAAAAGTCAACCGCACCACGGATTCCCAGACAGTCTCCCACACTGGTACTAGCGAGTCCTTAAGCTGAGTAACTTCTGCGATCTGACGAGAGCAGGCACATTCAGCTTAGAATGGCCATTAACATTAAAAGCCTTAATCCATAGTCCTTTTTAATCGATTGTGAAACAAAATCTAAACTACATAATAAAAAGTCAACCGCACCACGGATTCCCAGACAGTCTCCCACACTGGTACTAGCGAGGCCTTAAGCTGTGTAACTTCTGCGATCTGACGAGAGCAGGCACATTCAGCTTAGAATGGCCATTGACATTAAAAGCCTTAATCCATAGTCCTATTTAATCTATTGTGAAACAAAATCTAAACAACATAGTAAAAAGTCAACCGCACCACGGATTCCCAGACAGTCTCCCACACTGGTACTAGCGAGGCCTTAAGCTGTGTAACTTCTGCGATCTGACGAGAGCAGGGACCTTCAGCTTAGAATGGCCATTGACATTAAATGCTTTAATCCATAGTCCTTTTTAATCGATTGTGAAACAAAATCTAAACGACATAATAAAAATTCAACCGCACCACGGATTCCCAGACAGTCTCCCACACTGGTACTAGCGAGGCCTTAAGCTGTGTAACTTCTGCGTTCTGACGAGAGCAAGCACATTCAGCTTAGAATTGCCATTGACGTTAAATGTTTTAATCCATAGTCCTATTTAATCTATTGTGAAACAAAATCTAAACGACATAATAAAAATTCAACCGCACCACGGATTACAAGACAGTCTCCCACACTGGTACTAGCGAGGCCTTAAGCTGTGTAACTGCTGCGTTCTGACGAGAGCAGGCACATTGAGCTTAGAATGGCCATTGACGTTAAATGCTTTAATCCATAGTCCTATTTAATCTATTGTGAAACAAAATCTAAACGACATAATAAAAAGTCAGCCGCACCACGGATTCCCAGACAGTCTCCCACACTGGTACTAGCGAGGCCTTAAGCTGTGTAACTTCTGCGATCTGACGAGAGCAGGCACATTCAGCTTAGAATGGCCATAGACATTAAATGCTTTAATCCATAGTCCTTTTTAATCGATTGTGAAACAAATTCTAAACAACATAATATAAAGTCAACCGCACCACGGATTCCCAGACAGTCTCCCACACTGGTACTAGCGAGGCCTTAAGCTGTGTAACTTCTGCGATCTGACGAGAGCAGGGACATTCAGCTTAGAATGGCCATTGACATCAAATGCTTTAATCCATAGTCCTTTTTAATCGATTGTGAAACAAAATCTAAACGACATAATAAAAATTCAACCACACCACGGATTCCCAGACAGTCTCCCACACTGGTACTAGCGAGGCCTTAAGCTGTGTAACTTCTGCGATCTGACGAGAGCAGGCACATTCAGCTTAGAATGGCCATTGACGTTAAATGCTTTACTCCATAGTCCTATTTAATCTATTGTGAAACAAAATGTAAACGACATAATAAAAAGTCAACCGCACCACGGATTCCCAGACAGTCTCCCACACTGGTACTAGCGAGGCGTTAAGCTGTGTAACTTCTGCAATCTAACGAGAGCTTGCACATTCAGCTTAGAATGGCCATTGACATTAAATGCTTTAATCCATAGTCCTTTTTAATCGATTGTGAAACAAAATCTAAACGACATAATAAAAAGTCAACCACACCACGGATTCCCAGACAGTCTCCCACACTGGTACTAGCGAGGCCTTAAGCTGTGTAACTTCTGCGATCTGACGAGAGCAGGCACATTCAGCTTAGAATGGCCATTGACATTAAAAGCCTTAATCCATAGTCCTATTTAATTTATTGTGAAACAAAATCTAAACAACATAATAAAAAGTCAACCGCACCACGTATTCCCAGACAGTCTCCCACACTGGTACTAGCGAGGCCTTAAGCTGTGTAACTTCTGCGATCTGACGAGAACAGGGACATTCAGCTTAGAATGGCCATTGACATTAAATGCTTTAATACATAGTCCTTTTTAATCGATTGTGAAACAAAATCTAAACGACATAATAAAAATTCAACCGCACCACGGATTCCCAGACAGTTTCCCACACTGGTACTAGCGAGGCCTTAAGCTGTGTAACTTCTGCGTTCTGACGAGAGCAGGCACAATCAGCTTAGAATGGCCATTGACGTTAAATGCTTTAATCCATAGTCCTATTTAATCTATTGTGAAACAAAATCTAAACGACATAATAAAAAGTCAACCGCACCACGGATTCCCAGACAGTCTCCCACACTGGTACTAGCAAAGCCTTAAGCTGTGTAACTTCTGCGATCTGACGAGAGCAGGCACATTCAGCTTAGAATGGCCATTGACATTAAATGCTTTAATCCATAGTCCTTTTTAATCGATTGTGAAACAAAATCTAAACGACACAATAAAAATGTCAACCGCACCACGGATTCCCAGACAGTCTCCCACACTGGTACTAGCGAGGCCTTAAGCTGTGTAACTTCTGCGTTCTGACCAGAGCAGGCACATTCAGCTTAGAATGGCCATTGACATTAAAAGCCTTAATCCATAGTCCTATTTAATCTATTGTGAAACAAAATCTAAACAACATAATAAAAAGTCAACCGCACCACGGATTCCCAGACAGTCTCCCACACTGGTACTAGCGAGGTCTTAAGCTGTGTAACTTCTGCGATCTGATGAGAGCAGGGACATTCAGCTTAGAATGTCCATTGACATTAAATGCTTTAATCCATAGTCCTTTTTAATCGATTGTGAAACAAAATCTAAACGACATAATAAAAATTCAACCGCACCACGGATTCCAAGACAGTCTCCCACACTGGTACTAGCGAGGCCTTAAGCTGTGTAACTGCTGCGTTCTGACGAGAGCAGGCACATTGAGCTTAGAATGGCCATTGACGTTAAATGCTTTAATCCATAGTCCTATTTAATCTATTGTGAAACAAAATCTAAACGACATAATAAAAAGTCAGCCGCACCACGGATTCCCAGACAGTCTCCCACACTGGTACTAGCGAGGCCTTAAGCTGTGTAACTTCTGCGATCTGACGAGAGCAGGCACATTCAGCTTAGAATGGCCATAGACATTAAATGCTTTAATCCATAGTCCTTTTTAATCGATTGTGAAACAAAATCTAAACAACATAATATAAAGTCAACCGCACCACGGATTCCCAGACAGTCTCCCACACTGGTACTAGCGAGGCCTTAAGCTGTGTAACTTCTGCGATCTGACGAGAGCAGGGACATTCAGCTTAGAATGGCCATTGACATCAAATGCTTTAATCCATAGTCCTTTTTAATCGATTGTGAAACAAAATCTAAACGACATAATAAAAATTCAACCACACCACGGATTCCCAGACAGTCTCCCACACTGGTACTAGCGAGGCCTTAAGCTGTTTAACTTCTGCGATCTGACGAGAGCAGGCACATTCAGCTTAGAATGGCCATTGACGTTAAATGCTTTACTCCATAGTCCTATTTAATCTATTGTGAAACAAAATGTAAACGACATAATAAAAAGTCAACCGCACCACGGATTCCCAGACAGTCTCCCACACTGGTACTAGCGAGGCGTTAAGCTGTGTAACTTCTGCAATCTAACGAGAGCTTGCACATTCAGCTTAGAATGGCCATTGACTTTAAATGCTTTAATCCATAGTCCTTTTTAATCGATTGTGAAACAAAATCTAAACGACATAATAAAAAGTCAACCACACCACGGATTCCCAGACAGTCTCCCACACTGATACTAGCGAGGCCTTAAGCTGTGTAACTTCTGCGATCTGACGAGAGCAGGCACATTCAGCTTAGAATGGCCATTGACATTAAAAGCCTTAATCCATAGTCCTATTTAATTTATTGTGAAACAAAATCTAAACAACATAATAAAAAGTCAACTGCACCACGTATTCCCAGACAGTCTCCCACACTGGTACTAGCGAGGCCTTAAGCTGTGTAACTTCTGCGATCTGACGAGAACAGGGACATTCAGCTTAGAATGGCCATTGACATTAAATGCTTTAATCCATAGTCCTTTTTAATCGATTGTGAAACAAAATCTAAACGACATAATAAAAAGTCAACCGCACCACGGATTCCCAGACAGTCTCCCACACTGGTACTTGCGAGGCCTTAAGCTGTGTAACTTCTGCGGTCTGACGAGAGGAGGCACATTCAGCTTAGAATGGCCATTGACATTAAATGCTTTAATCCATAGTCCTTTTTAATCGATTGTGAAACAAAATCTAAACGACATAATAAAAATTCAACCGCACCACGGATTCCCAGACAGTTTCCCACACTGGTACTAGCGAGGCCTTAAGCTGTGTAACTTCTGCGTTCTGACGAGAGCAGGCACATTCAGCTTAGAATGGCCATTGACGTTAAATGCTTTAATCCATAGTCCTATTTAATCTATTGTGAAACAAAATCTAAACGACATAATAAAAAGTCAACCGCACCACGGATTCCCAGACAGTCTCCCACACTGGTACTAGCAAAGCCTTAAGCTGTGTAACTTCTGCGATCTGACGAGAGCAGGCACATTCAGCTTAGAATGGCCATTGACATTAAATGCTTTAATCCATAGTCCTTTTTAATCGATTGTGAAACAAAATCTAAACGACATAATAAAAAGTCAACCGCACCACGGATTCCCAGACAGTCTCCCACACTGGTACTAGCGAGGCCTTAAGCTGTGTAACTTCTGCGGTCTGACGAGAGCAGGCACATTCAGCTTAGAATGGCCATTGACATTAAATGCTTTAATCCATAGTCCTTTTTAATCGATTGTGAAACAAAATCTAAACAACATAATAAAAACACAACCGCACCACGGATTCCCAGACAGTCTCCCACACTGGTACTAGCAAGGCCTTAAGCTGTGTAACTTCTGCGATCTGACGAGAGCAGGGACATTCAGCTTAGAATGGCCATTGCCATTAAATGCTTTAATCCATAGTCCTTTTTAATCGATTGTGAAACAAAATCTAAACGACATAATAAAAATTCAACCGCACCACAGATTCCCAGACAGTCTCCCACACTGGTACTAGCGAGGCCTTAAGCTGTGTAACTTCTGCGATCTGACGAGAGCAGGCACATTCAGCTTAGAATGGCCATTGACGTTAAATGCTTTAATCCATAGTCCTATTTAATCTATTGTGAAACAAAATCTAAACGACATAATAAAAAGTCAACCGCACCACGGATTCCCAGACACTCTCCCACACTGGTACTAGCGAGGGCTTAAGCTGTGTAACTTCTGCGATCTAACGAGAGCAGGCACATTCAGCTTAGAATTGCCATTGACATTAAATGCTTTAATCCATAGTCCTTTTTAATCGATTGTGAAACAAAATCTAAACGACATAATAAAAAGTCTACCGCACCACGGATTCCCAGACAGCCTCCCACACTGGTACTAGCGAGGCCTTAAGCTGTGTAACTTCTGCGTTCTGACGAGAGCAGGCACATTCAGCTTAGAATGGCCATTGACGTTAAATGCTTTAATCCATAGTCCTATTTAATCTATTGTGAAACAAAATCTAAACGACATAATAAAAAGTCAACCGCACCATGGATTCCCAGACAGTCTCCCACACTGGTACTAGCGAGGCCTTAAGCTGTGTAATTTCTGCGATCTGACGAGAGCAGGCACATTCAGCTTAGAATGGCCATTGACATTAAATGCTTTAATCCATAGTCCTTTTTAATCGATTGTGAAACAAAATCTAAACGACATAATAAAAAGTCAACCGCACCACGGATTCCCAGACAGTCTCCCACAATGGTACTAGCGAGGCCTTAAGCTGTGTAACTTCTGCGTTCTGACGAGAGCAGGCACATTCAGCTTAGAATGGCCATTGACGTTAAATGCTTTAATCCATAGTCCTATTTAATCTATTGTGAAACAAAATCTAAACGACATAATAAAAAGTCAACCGCACCACGGATTCCCAGACAGTCTCCCACACTGGTACCAGCGAGGCCTTAAGCTGTGTAACTTCTGCGATCTGACGAGAGCAGGCACATTCAGCTTAGAATGGCCATTGACATTAAATGCTTTAATCCATAGTCCTTTTTAATCGATTGTGAAACAAAATCTAAACGACATAATAAAAATTCAACCGCTCCACGGATTCCCAGACAGTTTCCCACACTGGTACTAGCGAGGACTTAAGCTGTGTAACTTCTGCGATCTGACGAGAGCAGGCACATTCAGCTTAGAATGGCCATTGACGTTAAATCCTTTAATCCATAGTCCTATTTAATCTATTGTGAAACAAAATCTAAACGACATAATAAAAAGTCAACCGCACCACGGATTCCCAGACAGTCTCCCACACTGGTACTAGCGAGGCGTTAAGCTGTGTAACTTCTGCGATCTAACGAGAGCAGGCACATTCAGCTTAGAATGGCCATTGACGTTAAATGCTTTAATCCAAAGTCCTATTTAATCTATTGTGAAACAAAATCTAAACGACATAATCAAAAGTCAACCACACCACGGATTCCCAGACAGTCTCCCACACTGGTACTAGCGAGGCCTTAAGCTGTGTAACTTCTGCGATCTGACGAGAGCAGGCACATTCAGCTTAGAATGGCCATTGACATTAAATGCTTTAATCCATAGTACTTTTTAATCGATTGTGAAACAAAATCTAAACGACATAATAAAAAGTCAACCGCACCACGGATTCCCAGACAGTCTCCCAGACTGGTACTAGCGAGGCCTTAAGCTGTGTAACTTCTGCGATCTGACGAGAGCAGGGACATTCAGCTTAGAATGGCCATTGACATTAAATGCTTTAATCCATAGTCCTTTTTAATCGATTGTGAAACAAAATCTAAACGACATAATAAAAAGTCAACCGCACCACGGCTTCCCAGACAGTCTCCCACACTGGTACTAGCGAGTCCTTAAGCTGTGTAACTTCTGCGATCTGACGAGAGCAGGCACATTCAGCTTAGAATGGCCATTAACATTAAAAGCCTTAATCCATAGTCCTTTTTAATCGATTGTGAAACAAAATCTAAACTACATAATAAAAAGTCAACCGCACCACGGATTCCCAGACAGTCTCCCACACTGGTACTAGCGAGGCCTTAAGCTGTGTAACTTCTGCGATCTGACGAGAGCAGGCACATTCAGCTTAGAATGGCCATTAACATTAAAAGCCTTAATCCATAGTCCTATTTAATCTATTGTGAAACAAAATCTAAACGACATAATAAAAAGTCAACCGCACCACGGATTCCCAGACAGTCTCCCACACTGGTACTAGCGAGGCCTTAAGCTGTGTAACTTCTGCGATCTGACGAGAGCAGGCACATTCAGCTTAGAATGGCCATTGACATTAAAAGCCTTAATCCATAGTCCTATTTAATCTATTGTGAAACAAAATCTAAACAACATAGTAAAAAGTCAACCGCACCACGGATTCCCAGACAGTCTCCCACACTGGTACTAGCGAGGCCTTAAGCTGTGTAACTTCTGCGATCTGACGAGAGCAGGGACCTTCAGCTTAGAATGGCCATTGACATTAAATGCTTTAATCCATAGTCCTTTTTAATCGATTGTGAAACAAAATCTAAACGACATAATAAAAATTCAACCGCACCACGGATTCCCAGACAGTCTCCCACACTGGTACTAGCGAGGCCTTAAGCTGTGTTACTTCTGCGTTCTGACGAGAGCAGGCACATTCAGCTTAGAATGGCCATTGACGTTAAATGCTTTAATCCATAGTCCTATTTAATCTATTGTGAAACAAAATCTAAACGACATAATAAAAAGTCAACCGCACCATGGATTCCCAGACAGTCTCCCACACTGGTACTAGCGAGGCCTTAAGCTGTGTAACTTCTGCGATCTGACGAGAGCAGGCACATTCAGCTTAGAATGGCCATTGACATTAAATGCTTTAATCCATAGTCCTATTTAATCTATTGTGAAACAAAATCTAAACGACATAATAAAAAGTCAACCGCACCATGGATTCCCAGACAGTCTCCCACACTGGTACTAGCGAGGCGTTAAGCTGTGTAACTTCTGCGATCTAACAAGAGCAGGGACATTCAGCTTAGAATGGCCATTGACATTAAAGGCTTTAATCCATAGTCCTTTTTAATCGATTGTGAAACAAAATCTAAACAACATAATAAAAAGTCAACCGCACCACGGATTCCCAGACAGTCTCCCACACTGGTACTAGCGAGGCATTAAGCTGTGTAACTTCTGCGTTCTGACGAGAGCAGGCACATTCAGCTTAGAATGGCCATTGACGTTAAATGCTTTAATCCATAGTCCTTTTTAATCGATTGTGAAACAAAATCTAAACGACATAATAAAAATTCAACCGCACCACGGATTCCCAGACAGTCTCCCACACTGGTACTAGTGAGGCCTTAAGCTGTGTAACTTCTGCGATCTGACGAGAGCAGGGACATTCAGCTTAGAATGGCCATTGACATTAAATGCTTTAATCCATAGTCCTTTTTAATCGATTGTGAAACAAAATCGAAACAACATAATAAAAAGTCAACCGCTCCACGGATTCCCAGACAGTCTCCCACACTGGTACTAGCGAGGCCTTAGGCTGTGTAACTTCTGCGATCTGACGAGAGCAGGGGCATTCAGCTTAGAATGGCCATTGACATTAAATGCTTTAATCCATAGTCCTTTTTAATCGATTGTGAAACAAAATCTAAACGACATAATAAAAATTCAACCGCACCACGGATTCCCAGACAGTCTCCCACACTGGTACTAGCGAGGGCTTAAGCTGTGTAACTTCTGCGATCTGACGAGAGCAGGCACATTCAGCTTAGAATGGCCATTGACGGTAAATGCTTTAATCCATAGTCCTATTTAATCTATTGTGAAACAAAATCTAAACGACATAATAAAAAGTCAACCGCACCACGGATTCCCAGACAGTCTACCACACTGGTACTAGCGAGGCGTTAAGCTATGTAACTTCTGCGATCTAACGAGAGCAGGCACATTCAGCTTAGAATGGCCATTGACATTAAATGCTTTAATCCATAGTCCTTTTTAATCGATTGTGAAACAAAATCTAAACGACATAATAAGAAGTCAACCCCACCACGGATTCACAGACAGTCTCCCACATTGGTACTAGCGAGGCCTTAAGCTGTGTAACTTCTGCGATCTGACGAGAGCAGGCACACTCAGCCTAGAATGGCCATTGACATTAAAAGCCTTAATCCATAGTCCTATTTAATCTATTGTGAAACAAAATCTAAACAACATAATAAAAAGTCAACCGCACCACGGATTCCCAGACAGTCTCCCACACTTGTACTAGCGAGGCCTTAAGCTGTGTAACTTCTGCGATCTGACGAGAGCAGGGACATTCAGTTTAGAATGGCCATTGACATTAAATTCTTTAATCCATAGTCCTTTTTAATCGATTGTGAAACAAAATCTAAACGACATAATAAAAAGTTAACTGCACCACAGATTCCCAGACAGTCTCCCACACTGGTACTAGCGAGGCCTTAAGCTGTGTAACTTCTGCGATCTGACGAGAGCAGGCACATTCAGCTTAGAATTGCCATTGACGTTAAATGCTTTAATCCATAGTCCTATTTAATCTATTGTGAAACAAAATCTAAACAACATAATAAAAAGTCAACCGCACCACGGATTCCCAGACAGTCTCCCACACTGGTACTAGTGAGGCGTTAAGCTGTGTAACTTCTGCGATCTAACGAGAGCAGGCACATTCAGCTTAGAGTGGCCATTGACATTAAATGCTTTAATCCATAGTCCTTTTTAATCGATTGTGAAACAAAATCTAAACGACATAATAAAAAGTAAACCGCACCACGGATTCCCAGACAGTCTCCCACACTGGTACTAGCGAGGCCTTAAGCTGTGTAACTTCTGCGATCTGACGAGAGCAGGCACATTCAGCTTAGAATGGCCATTGACGTTAAATGCTTTAATCCATAGTCCTATTTAATCTATTGTGAAACAAAATCTAAACGACATAATAAAAAGTCAACCGCACCACGGATTCCCAGACAGTCTCCCACACTGGTACTAGCGAGGCGTTAAGCTGTGTAACTTCTGCGATCTAACGAGAGCAGGCACATTCAGCTTAGAATGGCCATTGACATTAAATGCTTTAATCCATAGTCCTTTTTAATCGATTGTGAAACAAAATCTAAACGACATAATAAAAGGTCAACCGCACCACGAATTCCCAGACAGTCTCCCACACTGGTACTAGCGAGGCCTTAAGCTGTGTAACTTCTGCGATCTGACGAGATCAGGGACATTCAGCTTAGAATGGCCATTGACATTAAAGCCTTAATCCATAGTCCTATTTAATCTACTGTGAAACAAAATCTAAACAACATAATAAAAAGTCAACCACACCACGGATTCCCAGACAGTCTCCCACACTGGTACTAGCGAGGCCTTAAGCTGTGTAACTTCTGCGATCTGACGAGAGTAGGCACATTCAGCTTAGAATGGCCATTGACGTTAAATGCTTTAATCCATAGTCCTATTTAATCTATTGTGAAACAAAATCTAAACGACATAATAAAAAGTCAACCGCACCACGGATTCCCAGACAGTCTCCCACCCTGGTACTAGCGAGGCCTTAAGCTGTGTAACTTCTGCGATCTGATGAGAGCAGGCACATTCAGCTTAGAATGGCCATTGACATTAAATGCTTTAATCCATAGTCCTTTTTAATCGATTGTGAAACAAAATCTAAACGACATAATAAAAAGTCAACCGCACCACGGATTCCCAGACAGTCTCCCACACTGGTACTAGCAAGGCCTTAAGCTGTGTAACTTCTGCGATCTGACGAGAGTAGGCACATTCAGCTTAGAATGGCCATTGACATTAAATGCTTTAATCCATAGTCCTTTTTAATCGATTGTGAAACAAAATCTAAACGACATAATAAAAAGTCAACCGCACCACGGATTCCCAGACAGTCTCCCACACTGGTACTAGCGAGGCCTTAAGCTGTGTAACTTCTGCGATCTGACGAGAGCAGGCACATTCAGCTTAGAATGGCCATTGACATTAAATGCTTTAATTCATAGTCCTTTTTAATCGATTGTGAAACAAAATCTAAACGACATAATAAAAAGTCAACCGCACCACGGATTCCCAGACAGTCTCCCACACTCGTACTAGTGAGGCCTTAAGCTGTGTAACTTCTGCGATCTGACGAGAGCAGGGACATTCAGCTTAGAATGGCCATTGACATTAAATGCTTTAATCCATAGTCCTTTTTAATCGATTGTGAAACAAAATCGAAACAACATAATAAAAAGTCAACTGCACCACGGATTCCCAGACAGTCTCCCACACTGGTACTAGCGAGGCCTTAGGCTGTGTAACTTCTGCGATCTGACGAGAGCAGGGGCATTCAGCTTAGAATGGCCATTGACATTAAATGCTTTAATCCATAGTCCTTTTTAATCGATTGTGAAACAAAATCTAAACGACATAATAAAATTTCAACGCACCACGGATTCCCAGACAGTCTCCCACACTGGTACTAGCGAGGCCTTAAGCTGTGTAACTTCTGCGATCTAACGAGAGCAGGCACACTCAGCTTAGAATGGCCATTGACATTAAAAGCCTTAATCCATAGTCCTATTTAATCTATTGTGAAACAAAATCTAAACAACATAATAAAAAGTCAACCGCACCACGGATTCCCAGACAGTCACCCACACTCGTACTAGCAAGGCCTTAAGCTGTGTAACTTCTGCGATCTGACGAGAGCAGGGACATTCAGCTTAGAATGGCCATTGACATTAAATTCTTTAATCCATAGTCCTTTTTAATCAATTGTGAAACAAAATCTAAACGACATAATAAAAAGTCATCTGCACCACGGATTCCCAGACAGTCTCCCACACTGGTACTAGCGAGGGCTTAAGCTGTGTAACTTCTGCGATCTGACGAGAGCAGGCACATTCAGCTTAGAATGGCCATTGACGTTAAATGCTTTAATCCATAGTCCTATTTAATCTATTGTGAAACAAAATCTAAACGACATAATAAAAAGTCAACCGCACCACGGATTCCCAGACAGTCTCCCACACTCGTACTAGCGAGGCCTTAAGCTGTGTAACTTCTGCGATCTAACGAGAGCAGGCACATTCAGCTTAGAATGGCCATTGACATTAAATGCTTTAATCCATAGTCCTTTTTAATCGATTGTGAAACAAAATCTAAACGACATAATAAAAATTCAACCGCACCACGTATTCCCAGACAGTCTCCCACACTGGTACTAGCGAGGCTTTAAGCTGTGTAACTTCTGCGATCTGACGAGAGCAGGCACGTTTAGCTTAGAATGGCCATTGACATAAAAAGCCTTAATCCATAGTCCTATTTAATCTATTGTGAAACAAAATCTAAACAACATAATAAAAAGTCAACCGCACCACGGATTCCCAGACAGTCTCCCACACTCGTACAAGCGAGGCCTTAAGCTGTGTAACTTCTGCGATCTGACGAGAGCAGGGACATTCAGCTTAGAATGGCCATTGACATTAAACACTTTAATCCATAGTCCTTTTTAATCGATTGTGAAACAAAATCTAAACGACATAATAAAATTCAACTGCACCACGTATTCCCAGACAGTCTCCCACACTGGTACTAGCGAGGCATTAAGCTGTGTAACTTCTGCGTTCTGACGAGAGCAGGCACATTCAGCTTAGAATGGCCATTGACGTTAAATGCTTTAATCCATAGTCCTATTTAATCTATTGTGAAACAAAATCTAAACGACATAATAAAAAGTCAACCGCACCACGGATTCCCAGACAGTCTCCCACACTGGTACTAGCGAGGCCTTAAGCTGTGTAACTTCTGCAATCTGACGAGAGCAGGCACATTCAGCTTAGAATGGCCATTGACGTTAAATGCTTTAATCCATAGTCCTATTTAATCTATTGTGAAACAAAATCTAAACGACATAATAAAAAGTCAACCGCACCACGGATTCCCAGACAGTCTCCCACACTGGTACTAGCGAGGCGTTAAGCTGTGTAACTTCTGCGCTCTAACGAGAGCAGGCACATTCAGCTTAGAATGGCCATTGACAATAAATGCTTTAATCCATAGTCCTTTTTAATCGATTGTAAAACAAAATCTAAACGACATAATAAAAAGTCAACCGCACCACGGATTCCCAGACAGTCTCCCACACTGGTACTAGCGAGGCCTTAAACTGTGTTACTTCTGCGATCTGACGAGAGTAGGCACATTCAGCTTAGAATGGCCATTGACGTTAAATGCTTTAATCCATAGTCCTATTTAATCTATTGTGAAACAAAATCTAAACGACATAATAAAAAGTCAACCGCACCACGGATTCCCAGACAGTCTCCCACACTGGTACTAGCGAGGCCTTAAGCTGTGTAACTTCTGCGATCTGACGAGAGCAGGCACATTCAGCTTAGAATGGCCATTGACATTAAATGCTTTAATCCATAGTCCTTTTTAATCGATTGTGAAACAAAATCTAAACGACATAATAAAAAGTCAACCGCACCACGGATTCCCAGACAGTCTCCCACACTGGTACTAGCGAGGCCTTAAGCTGTGTAATTTCTGCGTTCTGACGAGAGCAGGCACATTCAGCTTAGAATGGCCATTGACATTAAATGCTTTAATCCATAGTCCTATTTAATCTATTGTGAAACAAAATCTAAACGACATAATAAAAAGGCAACCGCACCACGGATTCCCAGACAGTCTCCCACACTGGTACTAGCGAGGCCTTAAGCTGTGTAACTTCTGCGATCTGACGAGAGCAGGCACATTCAGCTTAGAATGGCCATTGACATTAAATGCTTTAATCCATAGTCCTTTTTAATCGATTGTGAAACAAAATCTAAACGACATAATAAAAAGTCAACCGCACCACGGATTCCCAGACAGTCTCCCACACTGGTACTAGCGAGGCCTTAAGCTGTGTAACTTCTGCGATCTGACGAGAGCAGGCACATTCAGCTTAGAATGGCCATTGACATTAAATGCTTTAATCCATAGTCCTTTTTAATCGATTGTGAAACAAAATCTAAACGACATAATAAAAAGGCAAGCGCACCACGGATTCCCAGACAGTCTCCCACACTGGTACTAGCGAGGCCTTAAGCTGTGTAACTTCTGCGTTCTGACGAGAGCAGGCACATTCAGCTTAGAATGGCCATTGACGTTAAATGCTTTAATCCATAGTCCTATTTAATCTATTGTGAAACAAAATCTAAACGACATAATAAAAAGTCAACCGCACCACGGATTCCCAGACAGTCTCCCACACTGGTACTAGCGAGGCCTTAAGCTGTGTAACTTCTGCGATCTGACGAGAGCAGGCACATTCAGCTTAGAATGGCCATTGACAATAAATGCTTTAATTCATAGTCCTTTTTAATCGATTGTGAAACAAAATCTAAACGACATAATAAAAAGTTAACCGCACCACGGATTCCCAGACAGTCTCCCACACTGGTACTAGTGAGGCCTTAAGCTGTGTAACTTCTGCGATCTGACGAGAGCAGGGACATTCAGCTTAGAATGGCCATTGACATTAAATGCTTTAATCCATAGTCCTTTTTAATCGATTGTGAAACAAAATCGAAACAACATAATAAAAAGTCAACCGCACCACGGATTCCCAGACAGTCTCCCACACTGGTACTAGCAAGGCCTTAGGCTGTGTAACCTCTGCGATCTGACGAGAGCAGGGGCATTCAGCTTAGAATGGCCATTGACATTAAATGCTTTAATCCATAGTCCTATTTAATCGATTGTGACACAAAATCTAAACGACATAATAAAAATTCAACGCACCACGGATTCCCAGACAGTCTCCCACACTGGTACTAGCGAGACCTTAAGCTGTGTAACTTCTGCGATCTAACGAGAGCAGGCACACTCAGCTTAGAATGGCCATTGACATTAAAAGCCTTAATCCATAGTCCTATTTAATCTATTGTGAAACAAAATCTAAACAACATAATAAAAAGTCAACCGCACCACGGATTCCCAGACAGTCTCCCACACTCGTACTAGCAAGGCCTTAAGCTGTGTAACTTCTGCGATCTGACGAGAGCAGGGACATTCAGCTTAGAATGGCCATTGACATTAAATTCTTTAATCCATAGTCCTTTTTAATCAATTGTGAAACAAAATCTAAACGACATAATAAAAAGTCAACTGCACCACGGATTCCCAGACAGTCTCCCACACTGGTACTAGCGAGGGCTTAAGCTGTGTAACTTCTGCGATCTGACGAGAGCAGGCACATTTAGCTTAGAATGGCCATTGACGTTAAATGCTTTAATCCATAGTCCTATTTAATCTATTGTGAAACAAAATCTAAACGACATAATAAAAAGTCAACCGCACCACGGATTCCCAGACAGTCTCCCACACTCGTACTAGCGAGGCCTTAAGCTGTGTAACTTCTGCGATCTGACGAGAGCAGGCACATTTAGCTTAGAATGGCCATTGACATTAAAAGCCTTAATCCATAGTCCTATTTAATCTATTGTGAAACAAAATCTAAACAACATAATAAAAAGTCAACCGCACCACGGATTCCCAGACAGTCTCCCACACTCGTACAATCGAGGCCTTAAGCTGTGTAACTTCTGCGATCTGACGAGAGCAGTGACATTCAGCTTAGAATGGCCATTGACATTAAATGCTTTAATCCATAGTCCTTTTTAATCGATTGTGAAACAAAATCTAAACGACATAATAAAAATTCAACCGCACCACGTATTCCCAGACAGTCTCCCACACTGGTACTAGCGAGGCATTAAGCTGTGTAACTTCTGCGTTCTGACGAGAGCAGGCACATTCAGCTTAGAATGGCCATTGACGTTAAATGCGTTAATCCATAGTCCTATTTAATCTATTGTGAAACAAAATCTAAACGACATAATAAAAAGTCAACCGCACCACGGATTCCCAGACAGTCTCCCACACTGGAACTAGCGAGGCCTTAAGCTGTGTAACTTCTGCAATCTGACGAGAGCAGGCACATTCAGCTTAGAATGGCCATTGACGTTAAATGCTTTAATCCATAGTCCTATTTAATCTATTGAGAAACAAAATCTAAACGACATAATAAAAAGTCAACCACACCACGGATTCCCAGACAGTCTCCCACACTAGTACTAGCGAGGCGTTAAGCTGTGTAACTTCTGCGATCTAACGAGAGCAGGCACATTCAGCTTAGAATGGCCATTGACATTAAATGCTTTAATCCATAGTCCTTTTTAATCGATTGTGAAACAAAATCTAAACGACATAATAAAAAGTCAACCGCACCACGAATTCCCAGACAGTCTCCCACACTGGTATTAGCGAGGCCTTAAGCTGTGTAACTTCTGCGATCTGACGAGAGCAGGGAGATTCAGCTTAGAATGGCCATTAACACTAAAGCCTTAATCCATAGTCCTATTTAATCTACTGTGAAGCAAAATCTAAACAACATAGTAAAAAGTCAACCACACCACGGATTCCCAGACAGTCTCCCACACTCGTACTAGCGAGGCCTTAAGCTGTGTAACTTCTGCGATCTGACGAGAGCAGGCACATTCAGCTTAGAATGGCCATTGACATTAAAAGCCTTAATCCATAGTCCTATTTAATCTATTGTGAAACAAAATCTAAACAACATAATAAAAAGTCAACCGCACCACGGATTCCCAGACAGTCTCCCACACTAGTACTAGCGAGGCCTTAAGCTGTGTAACTTCTGCGATCTGACGAGAGCAGGCACATTCAGCTTAGAATGGCCATTGACATTAAATGCTTTAATCCATAGTCCTTTTTAATCGATTGTGAAACAAAATCTAAACGACATAATAAAAAGTCAACCGCACCACGGATTCCCAGCCAGTCTCCCACACTGGTACTAGCGAGGCCTTAAGCTGTGTAACTTCTGCGATCTGACGAGAGCAGGCACATTTAGCTTAGAATGGCCATTGACATTAAAAGCCTTAATCCATAGTCCTATTTAATCTATTGTGAAACAAAATCGAAACAACATAATAAAAAGTCAACCACACCACGGATTCCCAGACAGTCTCCCACACTGGAACTAGCGAGGCCTTAGGCTGTGTAACTTCTGCGATCTGACGAGAGAAGGGGCATTCAGCTTAGAATGGCCATTGAAATTAAATGCTTTAATCCATAGTCCTTTTTAATCGATTGTGAAACAAAATCTAAACGACATAATAAAAAGTCAACCGCACCACGGATTCCCAGACAGTCTCCCACACTAGTACTAGCGAGGCGTTAAGCTATGTAACTTCTGCGATTTGACGAGAGCAGGCACACTCAGCTTAGAATGGCCATTGACTTTAAAAGCCTTAATCCATAGTCCTATTTAATCTATTGTGAAACAAAATCTAAACAACATAATAAAAAGTCAACCGCACCACGGATTCCCAGACAGTCTCCCACACTCGTACTAGCGAGGCCTTAAGCTGTGTAACTTCTGCGATCTGACGAGAGCAGGGACATTCAGCTTAGAATGGCCATTGACATCAAATTCTTTAATCCATAGTCCTTTTTAATCGATTGTGAAACAAAATCTAAACGACATAATAAAAAGTCAACTGCACCACGGATTCCCAGACAGTCTCCCACACTGGTACTAGCGAGGCCTTAAGCTCTGTAACTTCTGCGATCTGACGAGAGCAGGCACATTCAGCTTAGAATGGCCATTGACATTAAAAGCCTTAATCCATAGTCCTTTTTAATCGATTGTGAAACAAAATCTAAACGACATAATAAAAATTCAACCGCACCACGGATTCCCAGACAGTCTCCCACACTGGTACTAGTGAGGCCTTAAGCTGTGTAACTTCTGCGATCTGACGAGAGCAGGGACATTCAGCTTAGAATGGCCATTGACATTAAATGCTTTAATCCATAGTCCTTTTTAATCGATTGTGAAACAAAATCGAAACAACATAATAAAAAGTCAACCGCTCCACGGATTCCCAGACAGTCTCCCACACTGGTACTAGCGAGGCCTTAGGCTGTGTAACTTCTGCGATCTGACGAGAGCAGGGGCATTCAGCTTAGAATGGCCATTGACATTAAATGCTTTAATCCATAGTCCTTTTTAATCGATTGTGAAACAAAATCTAAACGACATAATAAAAAGTCAACCGCACCACGAATTCCCAGACAGTCTCCCACACTGGTACTAGCGAGGGCTTAAGCTGTGTAACTTCTGCGATCTGACGAGAGCAGGCACATTCAGCTTAGAATGGCCATTGACATTAAATGCTTTAATCCATAGTCATTTTTAATCGATTGTGAAACAAAATCTAAACGACATAATAAAAAGTCAACTGCACCACGGATTCCCAGACAGTCTCCCACACTGGTACTAGCGAGGCCTTAAGCTGTGTAATTTCTGCGTTTTGACAAGAGCAGGCACATTCAGTTTAGAACGACCATTGACTTTAAATGCTTTAATCCATAGTCCTATTTAATCTATTGTGAAACAAAATCTAAACAACATAATAAAAAGTCAAGTGCACCACGGATTCCCAGACAGTCTCCCACACTGGTACTAGCGAGGCCTTAAGCTGTGTAACTTCTGCGTTCTGACGAGAGCAGGCACATTCAGCTTAGAATGGCCATTGACGTTAAATGCTTTAATCCATAGTCCTTTTTAATCGATTGTGAAACAAAATCTAAACGACATAATAAAAAGTAAACCGCACCACGGATTCCCAGACAGTCTCCCACACTGGTACTAGCGAGGCCTTAAGCTGTGTAACTTCTGCGATCTGACGAGAGCCGGCACATTCAGCTTAGAATGGCCATTGACATTAAAAGCCTTAATCCATAGTCCTATTTAATCTATTGTGAAACAAAATCTAAACAACATAATAAAAAGTCAACCGCACCACGGATTCCCAGACAGTCTCCCACACTCGTACAAGCGAGGCCTTAAGCTGTGTAACTTCTGCGATCTGACGAGAGCAGGGACATTCAGCTTAGAATGGCCATTGACATTAAATGCTTTAATCCATAGTCCTTTTTAATCGATTGTGAAACAAAATCTAAACGACATAATAAAATTCAACTGCACCACGTATTCCCAGACAGTCTCCCACACTGGTACTAGCGAGGCATTAAGCTGTGTAACTTCTGCGTTCTGACGAGAGCAGGCACATTCAGCTTAGAATTGCCATTGACGTTAAATGTTTTAATCCATAGTCCTATTTAATCTATTGTGAAACAAAATCTAAACGACATAATAAAAAGTCAACCGCACCACGGATTCCCAGACAGTCTCCCACACTGGTACTAGCGAGGCCTTAAGCTGTGTAACTTCTGCAATCTGACGAGAGCAGGCACATTCAGCTTAGAATGGCCATTGACGTTAAATGCTTTAATCCATAGTCCTATTTAATCTATTGTGAAACAAAATCTAAACGACATAATAAAAAGGCCACCGCACCACGGATTCCCAGACAGTCTCCCACACTGGTACTAGCGAGGCGTTAAGCTGTGTAACTTCTGCGATCTAACGAGAGCAGGCACATTCAGCTTAGAATGGCCATTGACATTAAATGCTTTAATCCATAGTCCTTTTTAATCGATTGTGAAACAAAATCTAAACGACATAATAAAAAGTCAACCGCACCACGAATTCCCAGACAGTCTCCCACACTGGTACTAGCGAGGCCTTAAGCTGTGTAACTTCTGCGATCTGACGAGAGCAGGGACATTCAGCTTAGAATGGCCATTGACATTAAAGCCTTAATCCATAGTCCTATTTAATCTACTGTGAAACAAAATCTAAATAACATAATAAAAAGTCAACCACACCACGGATTCCCAGACAGTCTCCCACACTTGTACTAGCGAGGCCTTAAGCTGTGTAACTTCTGCGATCTGACGAGAGTAGGCACATTCAGCTTAGAATGGCCATTGACGTTAAATGCTTTAATCCATAGTCCTATTTAATCTATTGTGAAACAAAATCTAAACGACATAATAAAAAGTCAGCCGCACCACGGATTCCCAGACAGTCTCCCACACTGGTACTAGCGAGGCCTTAAGCTGTGTAACTTCTGTGATCTGACGAGAGCAGGCACATTCAGCTTAGAATGGCCATTGACATTAAATGCTTTAATCCATAGTCCTTTTTAATCGATTGTGAAACAAAATCTAAACGACATAATAAAAAGTCAACCGCACCACGGATTCCCAGACAGTCTCCCACACTGGTACTAGCGAGGCCTTAAGCTGTGTAATTTCTGCGTTCTGACGAGAGCAGGCACATTCAGCTTAGAATGGCCATTGACGTTAAATGCTTTAATCCATAGTCCTATTTAATCTATTGTGAAACAAAATCTAAACGACATAATAAAAAGTCAACCGCACCACGGATTCCCAAACAGTCTCCCACACTGGTACTAGCGAGGCCTTAAGCTGTGTAACTTCTGCGATCTGACGAGAGCAGGCACATTCAGCTTAGAATGGCCATTGACATTAAATGCTTTAATCCATAGTCCTTTTTAATCGATTGTGAAACAAAATCTAAACGACATAATAAAAAGGCAAGCGCACCACAGATTCCCAGACAGTCTCCCACACTGGTACTAGCGAGGCCTTAAGCTGTGTAACTTCTGCGTTCTGACGAGAGCAGGCACATTCAGCTTAGAATGGCCATTGACGTTAAATGCTTTAATCCATAGTCCTTTTTAATCGATTGTGAAACAAAATCGAAACAACATAATAAAAAGTCAACCGCACCACGGATTCCCAGACAGTCTCCCACACTGGTACTAGCGAGGCCTTAGGCTGTGTAACTTCTGCGATCTGACGAGAGCAGGGGCATTCAGCTTAGAATGGCCATTGACATTAAATGCTTTAATCCATAGTCCTTTTTAATCGATTGTGAAACAAAATCTAAACGACATAATAAAAATTCAACGCACCACGGATTCCCAGACAGTCTCCCACACTGGTACTAGCGAGGCCTTAAGCTGTGTAACTTCTGCGATCTAACGAGAGCAGGCACACTCAGCTTAGAATGGCCATTGACATTAAAAGCCTTAATCCATAGTCCTATTTAATCTATTGTGAAACAAAATCTAAACAACATAATAAAAAGTCAACCGCACCACGGATTCCCAGACAGTCTCCCACACTCGTACTAGCAAGGCCTTAAGCTGTGTAACTTCTGCGATCTGACGAGAGCAGGGACATTCAGCTTAGAATGGCCATTGACGTTAAATGCTTTAATCCATAGTCCTATTTAATCTATTGTGAAACAAAATCTAAACGACATAATAAAAAGGCAACCGCACCACGGATTCCCAGACAGTCTCCCACACTCATACTAGCGAGGCCTTAAGCTGTGTAACTTCTGCGATCTAACGAGAGCAGGCACATTCAGCTTAGAATGGCCATTGACATTAAATGCTTTAATCCATAGTCCTTTTTAATCGATTGTGAAACAAAATCTAAACGACATAATAAAAATTCAACCGCACCACGTATTCCCAGACAGTCTCCCACACTGGTACTAGCGAGGTCTTAAGCTGTGTAACTTCTGCGATCTGACGAGAGCAGGAACATTTAGCTTAGAATGGCCATTGACATTAAAAGCCTTAATCCATAGTCCTATTTAATCTATTGTGAAACAAAATCTAAACAACATAATAAAAAGTCAACCGCACCACGGATTCCCAGACAGTCTCCCACACTCGTACAATCGAGGCCTTAAGCTGTGTAACTTCTGCGATCTGACGAGAGCAGTGACATTCAGCTTAGAATGGCCATTGACATTAAATGCTTTAATCCATAGTCCTTTTTAATCGATTGTGAAACAAAATCTAAACGACATAATAAAAATTCAACCGCACCACGTATTCCCAGACAGTCTCCCACACTGGTACTAGCGAGGCATTAAGCTGTGTAACTTCTGCGATCTGACGAGAGCAGGGACATTCAGCTTAGAATGGCCATTAACATTACAGCCTTAATCCATAGTCCTATTTAATCTACTGTGAAACAAAATCTAAACAACATAATAAAAAGTCAACCACACCACGGATTCCCAGACAGTCTCCCACACTGGTACTAGCGAGGCCTTAAGCTGTGTAACTTCTGCGATCTGACGAGAGGAGGCACATTCAGCTTAGAATGGCCATTGACGTTAAATGCTTTAATCCATAGTCCTATTTAATCTATTATGAAACAAAATCTAAACGACATAATAAAAATTCAACCGCACCACGGGTTCCCAGATATTCTCCCACACTGGTACTAGCGAGGCCTTAAGCTGTGTAACTTCTGCGATCTGACGAGAGAAGGCACATTCAGCTTAGAATGGCCATTGACATTAAATGCTTTAATCCATAGTCCTATTTAATCTATTGTGAAACAAAATATAAACGACATAATAAAAATTCAACCGCACCACGGATTCCCAAACAGTCTCCCACTCTGTTACTAGCGAGGCCTTAAGCTGTGTAACTTCTGCAATCTAACGAGAGCAGGCACATTCAGCTTAGAATGGCCATTGACATTAAAAACTTTAATCCATAGTCCTTTTTAATCGATTGTGAAACAAAATCTAAACGACATAATAAAAAGTCAACCGCACCACGGATTCCCAGACAGTCTCCCACACTGGTACTAGCGAGGCCTTAAGCTGTGTAACTTCTGCAATCTGACGAGAGCAGGCACATTCAGCTTAGAATGGCCATTGACGTTAAATGCTTTAATCCATAGTCCTATTTAATCTATTGTGAAACAAAATCTAAACGACATAATAAAAAGTCAACCGCACCACGGATTCCCAGACAGTCTCCCACACTGGTACTAGCGAGGCCTTAAGCTGTGTAACTTCTGCGATCTGACGAGCGCAGGCACATTCAGCTTAGAATGGCCATTGACGTTAAATGCTTTAATCCATAGTCCTATTTAATCTATTGTGAAACAAAATCTAAACGACATAATAAAAAGGCAACCGCACCACGGATTCCCAGACAGTCTCCCACACTGGTACTAGCGAGGCCTTAAGCTGTGTAACTTCTGCGATCTGACGAGAGCAGGGACATTCAGCTTAGAATGGCCATTGACATTAAATGCTTTAATCCATAGTCCTTTTTAATCGATTGTGAAACAAAATCTAAACGACATAATAAAAAGTCAACCGCACCACGGATTCCCAGCCAGTCTCCCACACTGGTACTAGCGAGGCCTTAAGCTGTGTAACTTCTGCGATCTGACGAGCGCAGGCAGATTCAGCTTAGAATGGCCATTGACGTTAAATGCTTTAATCCATAGTCCTATTTAATCTATTGTGAAACAAAATCTAAACGACATAATAAAAATTCAGCCGCACCACGGATTCCCAGACAGTCTCCCACACTGGTACTAGCGAGGCCTTAAGCTGTGTAACTTCTGTGATTTGACGAGCTCAGGCACATTCAGCTTAGAATGGCCATTGACGTTAAATGCTTTAATCCATAGTCCTATTTAATCTATTGTGAAACAAAATCTAAACGACATAATAAAAAGTCAACCGCACCACGGATTCCCAGACAGTCTCCCACACTGGTACTAGCGAGGCGTTAAGCTGTGTAACTTCTGCGATCTAACGAGAGCAGGCACATTCAGCTTAGAATGGCCATTGACATTAAATGCTTTAATCCATAGTCCTTTTTAATCGATTGTGAAACAAAATCTAAACGACATAATAAAAAGTCAACCGCACCACGGATTCCCAGACAGTCTCCCACACTGGTACTAGCGAGGCCTTAAGCTGTGTAACTTCTGCGATCTGACAAGAGCAGGCACATTCAGCTTAGAATGGCCATTTACATTATAAGCCTTAATCCATAGTCCTATTTAATCTATTGTGAAACAAAATCTAAACAACATAATAAAAAGGCAGCCGCACCACGGATTCCCAGACAGTCTCCCACACTCGTACTAGCGAGGCCTTAAGTTGTGTAACTTCTGCGATCTGACGAGAGCAGGGACATTCACCTTAGAATGGCCATTGACATTAAATGCTTTAATCCATAGTCCTTTTTAATCGATTGTGAAACAAAATCTAAACGACATAATAAAAATGCAACCGCACCACGGATTCCCAGACAGTCTCCCACACTGGTACTAGCGAGGCCTTAAGCTGTGTAACTTCTGCGATCTGACGAGAGCAGGCACATTCAGCTTAGAATGGCCATTGACGTTAAATGCTTTAATCCATAGTCCTATTTAATCTATTGTGAAACAAAATCTAAATGACATAATAAAAAGTCAACCGCACCACGGATTCCCAGACAGTCTCCCACACTGGTACTAGCGAGGCGTTAAGCTGTGTAATTTCTGCGTTCTGACGAGAGCAGGCACATTCAGCTTAGAATGGCCATTTACTTTAAACGCTTTAATCCATAGTCCTATTTAATCTATTGTGAAACAAAATCTAAACGACATAATAAAAAGTCAACCGCACCACGGATTCCCAGACAGTCTCCCACACTGGTACTAGCGAGGCCTTAAGCTGTGTAACTTCTGCGATCTGACGAGAGCAGGCACATTCAGCTTAGAATGGCCATTGACATTAACCCCTTCCCGCTCCTTGACGTACTATTACGTCATGGCAGCTGTATCGTTCGCGCTCCATGCCGTAATAGTACGTCTCGGGAGTAACGGCCGTTTCGGCCGTCCTCCCGACACATACAGGAGCTGTGACGCTGCTGTCTTGTTCAGCAGCTGTCACAGCTCCTACAGCGGGGACCGATCGCTGTGTCCCCGCTGATTAACCCCTTAAAAGCCGCGTTCTATAGAGATCGCGGCTTTTTAGGGGTTAAGCTGCCATCGCCGGCCTGCTACGCGATAGCGGCCGGCGATGGTGACTATGGCAACCGGACACCAAACAATGGCGTCCGGCTATGCCATAGACGGAAGCCTAGTGGGTCCTGACAACGTCAGGACCCACTATGCTTGCTGTCAGTGAGTAGCTGACAGTTCTAATACACTGCACTACGCATGTAGTGCAGTGTATTAGAATAGCGATCAGGGCCTCCTGCCCTCATGTCCCCTAGTGGGACAAAGTAATAAAGTAAAAAAAAAGTTAAAAAAAGATGTGTAAAAATAAGAAAATAAAAGTTTTAAAAGTAATAAAAGTAAAAGTCCCACTTTTTCCCTTATCAGGCCTTTATTATTAATAAAAATATATAAACAAACAAATAAAATATACATAATTGGTATCGCCGCGTCCGTAACGGCCTGAACTACAAAATTATTTTGTTATTTATCCCGCACGGTGAACGCCGTAAAAAAAAATATTAATAAACCGTACCACAATCACAATTGTTTGGTCACTTCACCTCCCAAAAAATGGAATAAAAAGAGATCAAAAAGTCGCATGTACCTAAAAATGGTACTGATGGAAAATACAGTTCGTTACGCAAAAAATAAGTCCTCGCACGGCTTTATTGATTGAAAAATAAAAACGTTATGGCTCTTAGAATAAGGTAACACAAAAAGTGAATGATTGTTTACAAAACGTATTTTATTGTGCAAACGCCATAAGACATAAAAAAAAACTATAAACATCTGGTATCGCCGTGATCGTATCGCCCCGCAGAATAAAGTTAATATATCATTTATAGCGCACGGTGAACGCTGTAAAAAAAAAAGTATACAAAAACAATAGTAGAATTGCTGTTTATTAGTCACCACGCCACCTAAAAATGGAATAAAAACTGATCAAAAAGCCGCATGCACCCCAAGAAAACTACAATGGATTCCTCAAGGGGTCTAGTTTCCAAATTGGGGTCACTTTTGGGGGGTTTCCAATGTTTTGGCACCACAAGACCTCTTCAAACCGGACATGGTGCCTAATAAAAAAGAGGGCTCAAAATCCGCTAGGTGCTCCTTTGCTTCGGAGGCCGGTGCTTCAGTCCATTACCGCCCGAGGGCAACATGTGGGATATTTCTCTAAACTGCAGAATCTGGGCAATAAGTATTGAGTTGCGTTTCTCTGATAAATCCTTTTGTGTTATAAAAAAAATTGTATAAAAAGAGTAAATTTCACCTCTACTTTGCTCTAAATTTCTGTGAAACACCTAAAGGGTTCATAAACTTTCTAAATGCTGTTGTGAATACTTTGAGGGGTCTAGTTTCTAAAATGGGGTGTTTGATAGGGGTTTCTAATATATGGGCCCCTCAAAGCAACTTCAGAAATGAACTGGAACCTAAAAAAATAAATAAATGAGGCAATACTTCGCTTCTTACATTATACTGATAATGAGCCGTGCCCACTCCGAGATGACCCCAGTTTTGACCGTTTGTATAAACGGAGACCCCTATTAGACCGTTCCAGTGCCCGGTTTTCCCAAGCATACACCCCCGAGAAGTGTTTTTCTATTGATGAGTCCCTGGTACATTTTAAAGGGAGGGTTCAATTCCGCGAGTACCTGCCGGGTAAGAGGGCAAGGTATGGCGTGAAGATGTATAAGCTGCGAGAGTGCATCAGGGTATACCTACAGGTTTAGGATATATGAAGGAAAGGCCACCCCCAAACCAGACTGCATCCTGGACTACAATAGGTACATGGGAGGGATGGACTTGTCAAATCAAGTCCTGAAGCCCTACAGCGCCATGCGGTGTGGTATAAGAAGCTGGCCGGGCACATCATACAGATGGCTTTGTACAATGCGTATGTGCTACGTCGATGTGCAGGCCAGAGGGGAACTTTCCTGGAATTTCAAGATCTAATCTTTAGGGACCAGGAAGGGGGGGCACCCAGTACTTCTGGAAGCGAGGCCACACGCATCGTACCAGGGCAACACTTTCCAGGAGAAGGTCCCCAAACCGGTGGAAAGGGAAAGAGTCAAAAGAGGTGCAGAGTCTGCTATAAGAGGGGGATAAGGAAGAACACAATATACCAATGTGACACGTGTCCCGAAAAACCAGGGCTCTGTATAAAAGATTGTTTTAAAATGTATCATACATCCCTTGATTTTTAATTTACCCTGATGCACTCCGCACAGCTTACCCCCCTCATCTTTCCCTTCTGAGCCCTGCCGTATGCCCAGGCAGCTGATAGCAGCCACATGTAGGGTATTGTCGTACCCAGGAGAACCCACATTACAATTTAAGGGGTGTATATCTCCGGTGGCGCATGCTGGGCACACTATATTGGACACTGAAATGGCATATACATATATAAAATTGCAAATCTCACACTGCACCATCTGCTGCGCATTATCTTTTACACAGTACCTGTGGGGTCAAAATGCTCACTACACCTCTAGATGAATGTCTTAAGAGGTGTAGTTTTTAAAATGGGGTCACTTCTCGGGGGTTTCAACTGTACTGGTACCTCAGGGGCTTCTGCACACATGACTTAGCACCAGAAAAGCTCCAGTAGGCCAAATGGTGGTCCTTTCCTTCTGAGCCCTCCCATGGGCCCAAAGGGCAGTTTATCACCACAAATGGGGTATTGCCGCACTAAGGACAAATTGGGCAACAAAATGGGGTATGTTGTTCCTTGTGAAAATAAGAAATTTTGATCAAAAATGACATCCTATTGGAAAAAATATCATTTTTTTCATTTCACAGCCCAATTCAAATAGGTGCTGTGAAAAAACTGTGCGGTCAAAATGATAACAAAAACCATAAATGAATTCCTTGAGGGGTGTAGTTTCCAAAATGGGGTCACTTCTGGTGGGTTTCCATTGCTTTGATACCTCTGGGGCTCTGCAAATGCGACATGGCACCCGAAAACCAATCCAGCAAAATCTGGACTCCAACAAACACATAGCGCTCCTTTCCTTCTGAGCCCTCCCATGGGCCCAAACGGCAGTTTATCACCACAAATGGGGGATTGCCGCACTAAGGACAAATTGGGCAACAAAATGGGGTATGTTGTTCCTTGTGAAAATAAGAAATTTTGATCAAAAATGACATCATATTGGAAAAAATATCATTTTTTTCATTTCACAGCCCAATTCAAATAGGTGCTGTGAAAAAACTGTGCGGTCAAAATGATAACAAAAACCATAAATGAATTCCTTGAGGGGTGTAATTTCCAAAATGGGGTCACTTCTGGTGGGTTTCCATTGTTTTGATACCTCAACGCCTCTTCAAACCTGGCATGCTGCCTAAAATATATTCTAATAAAAAAGAGGCCTCAAAATGCACTAGGTGCTTCTTTGCTTCTAGGGCTTGTGTTTTAGTCCACGAGCGCAATAGGGCCACATGTGGGACATTTCTAAAAACTGCAGAATCTGGACAATACATATTTAGTAGTGTTTCTCTGGTAAAACCTTCTCTGTTACTAAAAAAAAATTGAATAAAATTGAAATTCAGCAGAAAAAATGAAATTTGCAAATTTCATTTCCACTTTGCTTTAATTCCTGTGAAATGCCTGAAGGGTTAAAAAACTTTCTATATGCTGTTTTGAATACTTTGAGGGGTCTAGTTTTTAAAATGGGGTGTTTTATGGGGGTTTCTAATACATAGGCCCCTCAAATCCACTTCAGAACTGAACTGGCACCTTCAAAAAAAGGCTTTTGAAATTTTCTTAAGAATATGAGAAATTGCTGTTTATGTTCTAAACCTTGTAACGTCCAAGAAAAATAAAATAATGTTCAAAAAACGATGCCAATCTAAAGTAGACATATGGGAAATGTGAACTAGTAACTATTTTGGGTGGTATAACCGTCTGTTTTTCAAGCAGATGCATTTAAATTCTGAAAAATGCTATTTTTTGTAAATTTTCTCTAAATTTTGCAATTTTTCACAAATAAAGACTGAATATATCGACCAAATTTTACCACGAACATGAAGCCCAAAGTGTCACGAGAAAACAATCTCAGAATCGCTTGGATAGGTTTAAGCATTCCGACGTTATTACCACATAAAGTGAAATATGTCAGATTTGAAAAATGGGCTCTGAGCCTTAAGGCCCAAACTAGGCTGCGTCCTTAAGGGGTTAAATGCTTTAATCCATAGTCCTTTTTAATCGATTGTGAAACAAAATCTAAACGACATAATAAGAAGTCAACCGCACCACGGATTCCCAGACAGTCTCCCACACTGGTACTAGCGAGGCCTTAAGCTGTGTAACTTCTGCGATCTGACGAGAGCAGGCACACTCAGCTTAGAATGGCCATTGACATTAAAAGCCTTAATCCATAGTCCTATTTAATCTATTGTGAAACAAAATCTAAACAACATAATAAAAAGTCAACCGCACCACGGATTCCCAGACAGTCTCCCACACTGGTACTAGCGATGCCTTAAGCTGTGTAACTTCTGCGATCTGACGAGAGCAGGGACATTCAGCTTAGAATGGCCATTGACAATAAATGCTTTAATCCATAGTCCTTTTTAATCGATTGTGAAACAAAATCTAAACGACATAATAAAAATTCAACCGCACCACGGATTCCCAGACAGTCTCCCACACTGGTACTAGCGAGGCCTTAAGCTGTGTAACTTCTGCGATCTGACGAGAGCAGGCACATTCAGCTTAGAATGGCCATTGACATTAAATGCTTTAATCCATAGTCCTTTTTAATCGATTGTGAAACAAAATCTAAACGACATAATAAAAAGTCAACCACACCACGGATTCCCAGACAGTCTCCCACAGTGGTACTAGCGAGGCCTTAAGCTGTGTAACTTCTGCGATCTGACGAGAGCAGGCACATTCAGCTTAGAATGGCCATTGACATTAAATGCTTTAATCCATAGTCCTTTTTAATCGATTGTGAAACAAAATCTAAACGACATAATAAAAAGTCAACCACACCACGGATTCCCAGACAGTCTCCCAGACTGGTACTAGCGAGGCCTTAAGCTGTGTAACTTCTGCGATCTGACGAGAGCAGGGACATTCAGCTTAGAATGGCCATTGACATTAAATGCTTTAATCCATAGTCCTTTTTAATCGATTGTGAAACAAAATCTAAACGACATAATAAAAAGTCAACCGCACCACGGATTCCCAGACAGTCTCCCACACTGGTACTAGCGAGGCCTTAAGCTGTGTAACTTCTGCGATCTGACGAGAGCAGGCACATTCAGCTTAGAATGGCCATTGACATTAAAAGCCTTAATCCATAGTCCTATTTAATCTATTGTGAAACAAAATCTAAACAACATAATAAGAAGTCAACCGCACCACGGATTCCCAGACAGTCTCCCACACTCGTACTAGCGAGGCCTTAAGTTGTGTAACTTCTGCGATCTGACGAGAGCAGGCACATTCAGCTTAGAATGGCCATTGACATTAAATGCTTTAATCCATAGTCCTTTTTAATCGATTGTGAAACAAAATCTAAACGACATAATAAAAATTCAACCGCACCACGGATTCCCAGACAGTCTCCCACACTGGTACGAGCGAGGCCTTAAGCTGTGTAACTTCTGCGTTCTGACGAGAGCAGGCACATTCAGCTTAGAATGGCCATTGCCGTTAAATGCTTTAATCCATAGTCCTATTTAATCTATTGTGAAACAAAATCTAAACGACATAATAAAAAGTCAACCGCACCACGGATTCCCAGACAGTCTCCCACACTGGTACTAGCGAGGCCTTAAGCTGTGTAACTTCTGCGATCTGACGAAAGCAGGGACATTCAGCTTAGAATGGCCATTGACACTAAATGCTTTAATCCATAGTCCTTTTAATCGATTGTGAAACAAAATCTAAACGACATGATAAAAAGTCAACCGCGCCACGGATTCCCAGACAGTCTCCCACACTGGTACTAGCGAGGCCTTAGGC